>NW_012028169.1:245604-246111 GCF_000956235.1 Wasmannia auropunctata
TCTAGAGCTAGCGAGTCATCGCATTATTATTGGAAAGGGACTTTGATCTCCCTTTTGGTTTCAGAAAAGCATGCATCGTTATTTTAAAATATCCTAAGAGCATACATGTGTATCGCTATAAAATAAAGGAATGCCTCTAATTCTTATTCTAAACAAAAAAGAAAAGAAAGATACATTTTAGACAATGGTAATTGTCCCTCTATTTGATACTAAAATGTATTTTTCCTTTTTTTTCGATTAGAATAAAAATTAGAGGCATTCCTTTATTTTATAGCGATACATATGTACGCTCTTAGGATATTTTAAGATAACAATGCATGCTTTTCTGAAACTAAAACGGAGATCAAAGTCCCTTTTCGATAATAATGCGATGACTCGCTAGCTCTAGAATTTTCCATTTCTCTAATTTTTGGGTATAGAGGATTCTCCGACTGCAGCGGCATAGACAGAAACGTAGCATAATCTTTTTAACTTCGGTTGTTATCTTTTTTTCAGATCGGAAGAGCA
>NW_012028169.1:246161-269164 GCF_000956235.1 Wasmannia auropunctata
CCGTGTAAAATGGTGAAATGAAATTGAATGTCAGAATGTAGCGACGTACATGTTTCAAACGACATATATTCGCTTTAATATTAATTCACTCTTTTATATTCTTTTTCTTGTGTCTCCTCTTTTGTCTCTATTTTTTTTTAGAGTACCAAATATTAACTTTCTGAAAAAGATTACTTTTTTCTACTTGACGTTTTTAACTTTTATCTCGATGTACGCTTTCTCATTTACATTTCACATTTACCGTACGAGCAGTACGGTAATTATTGCAAATTACTGTTAGCGCAGATTTACAAATTAATCGATTGATAAACCTGATTGGTCTGAAAAATAATTGAATTCCCCGCGACAGAGCGGATCATTTTGTTTGCAACCCACGGGTAAATCAATATCCAGCGGGTAAATTTAAAACGCTATCAGGTTACAATTAACTTGCCGTAGCTCTCGAAGGGGAGGTCTTAAATCACCGTGTCGAGTATCGACTATCGACATCTTAGACTGACACTAAGAATCGCGCGTTTGCTGAAGGACCGTTTAAAAAGTTACAAACTCATTAGCCCGCGCGCGCAGTCCGGCTATCCGGCGAGGCGAAAGGCCACTCGAAACCCTTGTGCACCACGGAAGTTGGTAAGGATCGGCGCGGGAGCAACCGAATCCCCATCTTAATAGAACGTCATTCCAGATAAATTGCAGGACGCCGTGGCCTACGAGGTCGCGCTTAAAGGACCATGGAAATACGTGAGGTGAATTTGGTTACTGGTCTTACCGAGCGGATGAAGGTACGCATGGCGGGGGTTATACGAGTCGACGAGGTATCGGCCGTGTAAAGAGCCATCGTGACGCAATCTTTTACCTCGCGACGCTTGAAACTGATCCTATCTGATAGGCCGGCCCGTAGCTTTTGAACGGCATAAGTACGTTATCCGAATCAAAGAGTCTAAAGAAAGATCACTTCGCTACCGTGTACGTCATTCTGTAGACGATCGATTCCTTCGTTCGGTGGTATGTCGTGCCATTTTCGACATCAACTGCAGAACGGATATTTGCGTGTTGTATTTTTATCGATATGATAAATATTACCCTCGACAACAGACAGAATAGTATCGCACGTTATTCCGGGCTGAAGTTCTTTGGTATTAATAAATCGGGCTATCAAGAGAGTTACGCGAAAGCCAGACACGTTATCGGTGACATAGATTCTTATCTATTATTAGCCGCGTCTCCGTCGTCGTATCGATATGTTCTAACGAGGATGAAAATTACATGAGTATTGTGTCTTTTGGCACATGCACAAAGAGAATCTCGTAATAATAATAACTCGCTGTGGGAGCCACGAATAACACATTCTACAAGTCTCAATCTGTAGGAAAGATTACAATTTATAAAAAAAAAATATATATATATATATATATACATAAGTTTATTATTCTAATATACATTGAATCTTTTATTTATACGGACAATGTTTGGATAATTTGGATCATTTAGAACATCGATAATTTAGGATGTTTAGCGATTAAGTATTAATCACTAAAATTTAGAATATTATTCAATATCAAATGTTATTGAATATCAATGATGTTAATTCAATACTGCTCAGGTTTATTATATTAATACCCACTACTGAGGTTTAGCTTATATTAATTACATTAATATTGATGTAATAATTACTAAAACTATTTTCGTTGTTGCATTTCTATCTAGTTAGTTTTTCGTGGTAAAATCTTTTTTTTCCAAAAATAATATTGCATGCGTATTTTATTCAGGAGCTCATAGCATTAGTCATGTCACGTTATAATGCTGCACTCATACGTCAGTGGACAGATTTGCTTTCTCAATCAGATTTACAATATGCATACGAATTGAGGAAAAATGAATTTTTGTTGAATATAATTTGCCGAAAAGGTATCGCGCGCGCGCGCGCGCGCGCAAGAGTTAACGCACTTTGTACCACAAGCTACGTGCGCGATGTTCGGCATGTCCGCAACGTGAAAACTTAATCGCATTGAATCCTCGTTTCGGCATCCGTTGCGGGACGCGCCGGGCGGTCGGCGTTATCGGCGCGTCCTCGCGCGTACCATTTCCCGCGCGTCCGCGCGCCGATCCCGGCGCCGCGCCCGCGCCGGAAAAAATTCGGGTCCGGTCGTTAAGCCGCGGTCGCAAATGCATTTAAGCATTCGCCGTTGTTCAAGATCCCATTGAGCGCCGTGTCAATATAAATGTAAATGTCATTGGGAGCCGTGCGAGCGCATACATTGACGGTCTCTGGAGGACGATTGCTCGCGGAGAATATTGCAGATGCCCGTATGGGACGTCCACCGCAATTGAATTGCCCTTCGGATTGGAACGTATAGAAATGTGTACGGTCGGCACTTTGTTTCGCGTATCGATCGTTCACGACCATCGGGAACACGGGATCCGCAGCGAGCACGCTCTCTTTCTCTCTTTCTCTCTCTCTTTCTCTCGCAACGCCGAAGAGCGCGCTCCAATTGATCCGGCCGCGCGCCGAATCGCACGTCGCGCTACGCCGCGCCGCGTCGCCCGGCGTTTTACTGCGCGGGAGATTTGCAGATCGCGAATTAGCGTACGTCGACACGTTCCGTTGGCGACCTTTCGACAGGCGCGTCGGCGTCGATAACTCGATTTAGCCGCGCCCACGCCTGTGTTTCCTCCACGTTTCTAGAAAATCGCGCGCGCATTACGATAAATTAAAAGCCTGCCTCGCGACGCAATCGGCGGGCGCTGAAATGCGTTCGAGTTTTTCCATCAACGCGTTACACGCGACCTCTCGAGCGACGTTTTCATTGTCTTTGATTCCGGATAGGGCATGGGAGGCAAGCATGAAACATTGGAATACAGCGAGATTTGCAAGTATAGCTATAAATAATATTATTGCGTATTATTTATTCAACTGTTTTCATTCGTATTGCATCCGGTGGAATAATAAACTGTAAATTTGTAAAACTTAATTTCGCGTGGCCCGATGTCGGCTACAAATCTCTGCGATCGCGCGCTCGGCGCTCGGCGCTACGCGCTGTGCGGTTTTTTCCGCGTTATCAGTAATTAAAAAGGGCGAGAATAGAGTAAAATGAAAAATATGGCGCAAGTGGCAGTCGTGAAATATGAAAGCTGCTTGAGCCGCGCTTTTTTCCACCCAGCCGGCGCTTATCTACAGCTTTATGAGCGTTATTCGATTTTCGTGCGTGCATTGTTCACCGCGGAGCACCGGAAACAAAGCGTTATCTTTAAGCCGAAACAATGTTCCTCTCTCAATCTGCGCATGAAATAACCGGTTGCAGCGATCCGCTGGAATCGCCATCATCGATCACGTGTGTGATGTATGCAGCGATATCGACAGCGAATCCCTTTTTAACACAGACGAATGGTCCTCGCCGGTGAAACCAGCGGATTTTTTGCAGATTTTTGCGCGTAGTATTTGTCGGTTGATACACGCGCGTCACGAAATCGAGCGTAGCATCCGATTTAAATGTATCGATTTTGCTGATAGCCTTCAGATGTAACGCGGATGCTTAGGTTCGGAGGTACCGGGGATATATGTGAATATTTCGAATCTGCTGCTAAGCCCCGAGCTATTTGTACCTCATCCCCGTGGGAACAAAGTTAACTGTTGCCTGTATTAGACGCATTACGAGATCGTCTTCTCACAATTAGGCAATATAATTTAACGCTGCGCTCACGACCAAGCTATTTATGCCACGCGCAATATTGTTAAATATTATATTCACGCTAATTTTATTTATAAAAGTAGAGGAAAAAAAGATGTTATATGGGTATTATTTATGCAGTTGCAAGAGGCCTTTAATCATGTCGTGGATAATGAATGTTGCGCTTTTCATAAATAATGATTATAAATAAAGCCTCGACTCGATATCGGAAAATATGCGACACGTATTGCCTTTAAAATATATGGAGAATGGATAAACCACATTTTTCGTGTAATTCGTCAAAATATGATCAAATGGACAAAGCTATGTTAAATACTGGTTTTAATTATTTCTGACGGTATTAATGAAATCTCATATAGGAAATATAAACAGATTATTAATAGTTGACACTCGATAAAATTATTGGACTGGCCATATTAAAAAGCCACCATCGTGATATTATTGCATCGTTAAATTTAGCACGTTTAATCTAATGCAGAAACATAGAATATAAGCAGTTTCAGAAGAACCTTCTAGAACTATATTTCGTCTATTTAATATTCAATTGTCGTACATTAATATATCATCGTGAATAGAGCAATGGAAGACGTTGAATTAGTCAAGAATAAATTAATCAATGAGAGTTTAGCGTACATACTGACCATTCACACATACACAGAATACACCACATAACGGTTTAAGAAAGATATTAATTCATAAATCACTCGGTAAAAAGAGACCGAAATTATTCCCTTAAGGAGCAGGTAGTCAAGTTGATTTACGGGTTTCCATGAATCACCCGACGCGCCCGAGCTTCTCGTTAGGAAAAAAATGAAGAGCGCGCACGCTGTTAACGCGGCCGGGAGAGAGAATTCGAGACACTCCGTTTCATGCGCTCGGAAGAACGCGGAATATTCGGCGAACCGTGCAAAAAGAATGCGCGAGACTGGCGGGCGGCAATGCCGGGTGTTACGCGAAAAGTTCGCGTTTGCAGCTCGCACGCATCTTCGTCGCTATTAACATTTCATCTGACGAAGAAACGCGGCTTGCGCCCCCTTCCTCCCATCTTCGCCCCTCCGCGCTCCTACACCGCCGGGTCTAGATAAGGGGATGCGCGCATGCTGGTACGTGTTCGGGATGAGAGAAGAGCATGCCGCGACCCAAGAAATACCTTCCGCCTCTTCCTCGAAGGTTGGCGTGTGCTGAGTCTGTTCACGAGATTCTGCGGGTACGCAAGTTGCCGCAAGGGGCTTCCTTCACCACCAACTTGGAAACTTATGCTGACTTCGGGCCAAGCGGTCGTGCCGAGCGGTGGGCGGCAGAAGAGAGACGATACTTTGACACATATTTTATTTAACCGAGACATAGTTTATGAAAGAAAGTATACAGGTAGTACTGGCCAGACAGGGTCGTAATGAGTATTTCATTGAATCCGAAGGAGCAGCAATTAACGTGTCATTTACACTGTTAGCCAATTTCATTTTTTGCTGCGAGAGGAATTTCATTTTTCTCCCGCCTGTTCCCTTTACGTTTCCATTAATAATACCGGTAATAAGATATCGTTAAGAAATCAAAATGATTGAAGCAAAATTTAAAATATAATAAAGAATTGTAATTACAGATAAATCCAGAAAAGATTTTAGTTTTTATTATTTATTCTTTACATAATATATTTCTGTGATATTTGTGTGAAATGATTTACATCACACATTCCGAATGTACAGTTATTAATTAATGACTAACACAAAAAACGTAATTCAACTATGGCGCTTATAATGGATTATTTTTAATATTTTCCACTTGATGAGAAATATTTAATTGTTATTAAAAGTTGTTGAACAAAATTATTTATGTATATACATAAATCAATAAAAAATTTCATCTTATCGTTTTTATTATGCGTGTACATTTCATCTAAAAATTATTATTTTACGCTGTTTTATTTAGTGATGTGCGCCTCCTTTTTATGTTTTTAAAACGGAAATTTATTTTCTTTTGAGATATTACTTTACATTTATCTCTGCCACATTCTGAATTCATATCCGTTTGTTGAATTTATTCCTTTAAATATGTGTATACGTTTATATTATTCACTAGAAGAAGTAACGATTATACCGGCATATATAATATTCATGCGTCTTCTTTTCTAAACTATACCTTTACGTGTTAAATAAAAAAATATGTGTTTTATTTATTTTGATCAAAATTCGCGGTTGCGCAAGATGAAGTCTGTAATGTACTAAGTCGATACTTTGTAAATTCTATGACTACAAATTGTAGAGAGGTTGTGAGAAGCTTTAGAAACTTACCCCTTCAACCCGAAGCGAACTATACTCCGCTGCGGAAAAGGGCACATTACTTTGATTCATCTATTATTTAATGGGGGACGCAAAAAAAGTTAGAAAAAGGAGAGGGAAGAAAGGGTGGTAAGTTTAGGACAGGACATAACCATTTTCGCTCCTTTACGATGGCCCCGCTTAATTTGCTGCGCGATTGCCACTTCTGCTCTTCCGCGGATGAAGACAGCTCCGAGATCCAATTTTACCTAGTTTTTCAACCTGTCGGTACCTTCGGAGTTAGTGCCTTTTATTCCTCTGCAGATCTTATCCTTTCCCTTTCCACTGTACCGTTTTCCTGACCTCGTTGCACCTCTTCACCTTCCCAGTCGTCCTCCACTTGGTCGTCACGTTACTTTTGTTCGCAACTTGCACCTCTCTCTCTCTCTCTCTCTCTTTCTCTCTCTCTCTCTCCCGAACCTCGGGAGGAAGATCCAGGCAGTGTATAAAGAGAAAAGGATTAACATGGTTGAGTGTAAAATTAAATTTATTCCTCTGCAGATTTCCGCAATATCCTTTAACCTCTCGAGATTCGTATATCTTTGTAGCCGTTGCGAATCTGCGCGACTTTGACGTATTTTCCAATAACTGAAGAAGATATTAATTAAATTTAAAAGCTGAATACGAGGTGCAATTAGCGGAACTCTAAGGCGCACAGAATTATCGAAGGTTATTTTGAGTCTATAATTGTAAGCAAAAGCATCGTTAAAATAAGAGGAATTGCTTTATTTCTTTAGTTTGGACATTAACTATGGAGGAATACGATTTTTTGTTTTTTTATTCCCCCTCTGTAATTAATTAATCAATTTGAGTTTTAACGGGCGGGAGAGGGAGGGGAGAAGGTAGATGTTCACCGATTTAATATGCGAGCGATACGCGCGAGTTGAGCATTTTACCTCTCCGGCCTTTGCCTTTTTAATCCTCTGTTGAATTTTATCTCAGTTGTTACGGCCCCCGCCGCTTGAATTAGTTAAAGAGCCTATCGGAAAAGTGGCGACAGACCGGAACGAACCAACTTGGGTAAAACACTCCTTTGGGTGTATAAAGCTGTATTAGGCGTCGTATCTTACTTCGTCGTTGCAACTTCCTAGTGTCGCTTGGAGACTCACGGATCCTTCGGGGATTTACATGCGGTCGAGAACCATTGAGCGAGACAAAGTGAATAATCAATGTGCACAAAATTATGTTACGTACTATGACTTTCATTATTTGCGGAGAATCAGCGTTCCCGCGAGCGAGAATTGTAGAGATACGTTGGAGAAAATACACGCGGAAATATTACTGTCAAACGGATACGTAGCATTGCCGTCATACGCATTTTGAACAATGAAGTTAATCCAGCCAAAAGTGTTGTACAGTTGGGCTGTAGCAAGTTAATGCCCATCACAAAATAATACCGCTGGTTTACAAAAGCATATAATCTTCCTTTATTTTTCATTGTCTTGTGTTTTAATTTATTTGATTCGATAATCGAAACAATGAGGAAATATTTACATTCAAATGGAAAAATTATTAATCGTACAATTTCTTCTGCTAATAAAATATTACATTTCTAGTGACTCTGATAATTTCTGTTATATCCATTTTATATTGAGTGCACTTTTTGTATGTTGTACAATCACGGTTAATATAAATCATGGTTAATATAAATCTTGAGAGATACACAGCAAAGTCTCGATAACAGTTTTATACATATTTAGACTTTTCTTCTATCTGTCAATTAGATCATATTTTATAAATGTAGAAAAAAATAACAAGGTTATTGGCAATAAGACTCGATGTGACAGATACGATTTCACGAAGGTATAAGACAAATGACAATATTTCATAGAAGCGCAGCGAATGAAACACAAACGCGAATAAAGTAACAATAATTTGGTGAGGTGCCTCGATTTTTCAACCGGGTTCATTATTCTTTCTTGCGACTTCCTTCCCTTTTTTTAACGTTCCTTCTGGTATTCTGGTTTCTTGATAAATAGTTCTTGGCAGTTTGACCTTTCGATGTGAATTCACGAGAAAAGACAAATCGATTCCGTTCCCTAGTGACCCGATCGTCTGTAACAAATATTACATCGTTCGATAACCGTCTACAACGGTCTTTTTTGGGTTTTCTTCGCTTTTTTTTTCAAGAAATAAAGAGTCGTGCATTATTAACTGTCTTGAATCCTGTGTTCTTCAGCCAGCGACGGCTAATCATAGCATAAACTTAGCGTGATATAAAATGACAATGTCACGCCGTATATAAAAATTGTTCAGCTTACTCCAACAATGATAACACTTTCTCCATTCGCTCCGCACACAATGCAATCCTACGTGGCTGTGTTACATCTCCACGTAAAGCGTAGGTTACGTTTCACGGAGCTTACGTGGCGGAACGTAAAGTAAATACCGCAGACTTGAATAGTCTGAACTGCGTAAGCCGGGCGTAGCATGCCGCCAGCTAGCACGTATGTATCTACGTCGCTATCACGATGAAAGGCAGAAGCTCCGAAAAGCTGTCTCCTGATTGCGCGTAACCGCGCCCGGCGCCAAGATTGGTCCATTAATCTTACCACGGACGCACGCGATATCGCAGTTTCATGAAGAGGCTACGTCCTAAATAAATGCCGCCGCTCGAAACAGCGGCGCCATAGTGCAGAAAATGCAGTTGCGCAATTGCACAGTGATGGTTGCACCGGTTGCCGAATGAGAAAAAAGAAAAAAGAGAGAGAGAGAGAGAGAGAGAGAGGCAGAGGGAAAAAAAAGCGAAGCGGTAGAATGGCTCGTATGCGAACTCCAACAATGAAACCTTCCTTAGCAGTACACTGTTAGCGAAGCTCGAATGGAACAGCGGTCGTGGTCAATGGATGGAATTCAGTTATTCAAGTTTGAATGTAACAAAAAAGTTGAAAACTCGATAGAATCGCAAAAGAAAAGAATTATAACAAAAATATCATGAATACGTTGTACAAAAGAATACGTTCCTCTGACTTTTCTCGTATACTTAATGTGTGTTAAGTTAGTCAGGAGAAATTTTATATAGCAATATTATAAACACATATACGTGTACCAAAAATAAATTTTAGGCGTTTTAGTGAGACACTTATACATTCGATGGCAAACGTTTGCAAAATATCGATTTCGTGGAGTAACGACTCTTCGTGTAACAGTTTCAAAATTAAGCGTTTATTATAAAGTTATCTCGTCGAAATTATCATAAATTTTTTTGCGTAAAGTCAAAGTTAAACGGAATGAAATATTTTGACAGATTTATGTTCGCTATTAATTTATTGCAACACGCCGCGCAATTATTCGCAGTTGCTCGTAATTGTAATTTCAAATTTTCACTTGCGCGCGAAAGGACACAAAACATGCGTATATATTGGCTTTTACAAATTTACATTTCCCTCGTGTAATCTACTACTCTCGTGCTCATAATGCAAGTAATTTTACTCTCTGTCATCTGCGAATGTAATTATCCTCAAGTTGCTCCGTGGCTCGCATTTATGAGACGCACGAAGTTATATAACTATTGGGGAAGCACCGTCACTGAACATCGTTAAACTCGCGACAAACGGTTGTCATAATCTCCAAGTTTAGATAGTTTCGTCACCTCGAATTCGCTGGAAAATATCATAACGTTATCACGCGTTACCATCCACAAAATTCGCGACGATTCGTACACCCACTGACCTGTATTGCAAATATACACAATGTACGGTAGCATATATTTTATGTTATTTTTCCCTTTAATGAAAATAAACTATTTAATCCTGGATGAAATGTATAATTTTTTTGCTAATGGATCCGGATATTTTAAAGAAAGGGATAAAAATACAAAAATTTTAGAGGAAAATGTTTATTGCATCTATCCGTTATGTTGACGCCAGTTCTACAAGTGTAACATGCTAGAGACTATAAACAGACAACATTTTGACAAAACATCCATATATTTTCCAGTATAAACGTTTTTTAAATGTAGCAAAGCAGAATTTTTCATGGAAAAGCTTTATTTTTGCTCAAAGAGATTTTTCTTACAAAAAAAAAAAAGAAAAAAGAATAAGAAAATAATGAGAAATCTTACCATATCACTAAATTAAAAATTACATTTGGTATAAAGGTACAATAAGTACAATGATTATCGGTTGAAATAATTAAATGTATTTATTTTATAAATATAAGTTTAAAAACTTTACTCTCTGATTCGCTCTCTGACCGCAAGTTATGATGCACTTGCGTGTTTCGATTCGCTTTTTTTGATATCGACAAATTTAATGACTGTGCGAGCCACAGTGCGTGTCAGATTTATTTTTCAACCGTATAAAAAAAAAGCACCATGAGGCATTTTAAAACAACGCGCTGTAATTTTACACTCGTCAGAATTTGACTCGAGTCGCCGCCGCAGTCATTTGACATCCTACCTTTGCAAAGCGCAACGGGCGAATGTATGTATATGTAGAAGGATGGTTGAACGAGGTCGCATCGAGTTTCCTTCCTAACTTTCATCCCCGATCGATAAATTTTACGCTGTACATTATACATTTTTTTTGTGAGGCTGTCTCTTCACCATTAGAACAGCCAAATCGAACCGTTAGGTGTTTTTTTTATCGGCTATGAAAAATCTCTATAAATTCTTTAAGTTAATAATTTAACAAAATTCGTGGTTCATCATGCACGTGAATCCGCAAATTCTTTCATATAGATACAACTTCTTTTACGTAGTAACAGATTAACACAGTCTTATGACCGTCACGTTTTTGATATGATAAGGAGGAAGATAAATTTCTCATAAGTCTCATAAGTTGTGCTGTCAAAGTGACGCGCGTCACTTGTGAACGGCGTAAACGATGTTACTGGCGACGTATGACCATGTTCATCGCGTGTCACTTGTCACTTCGATGCACCATCTCGCACATAAATCTATGGAATTGTTTCAAAATGACATGTTGCGGACCAAATATTGCTAATATGTGTTGTTATATCTCGCCCAGCGCGGCGATTCGCTGTTATATAAGTGCTACCAATTTTTCTAGATTGACTACCAATTTTTTTAAATATATATTTATCGTGTACTATGAGAATCGGATAATTAAATTCTATTCTCAAATATTAAAATTCAGATTTTTGTAACTGTATAGGTATATTTACTCCCAAATATATGCTTTTGTAATGAGATAACACAAATAGATCCTCCGATTTTAACGGTATTTCGTTATTTTGTAGAATGTAAAGGGGGGGTTCAATTTTATTCTCGTAAAGAGAACTCGACCTTACAAACAAATATTCTGAAAACGGATATGGGTTCAACACTGTTAGCGTAGAGCAGGTATTCTCTGCAGCAGAGTACCCGTCCGTTAATCGAGTTCACGATCAGAGTACTCGAAATCACGGGTTCGATTTAATGGATTTCGATTAAACTGATTCGCGAACATTTTTGATCTAATCGGATTTTCGATATGTTTCAACGTTGGCACGCTCTACGATTTCTGATACTGTTTCGCTGTTGATATATCGTTGTTATGACAACCTCGTGCAAACAATCGAGGCTTGCAAAAATTAATTTACTTCGCTTGATATCTGAAAAATGAGTTGAATACGCGAGTATTTCCCGATGTTTTAGTAATCGGATAACGATAGAAATAGATCAATAGATTCGGATGAAAATTGATAGATGAAGAAATGAAATTCTTTACCAATTGCTGTCTTAAATTTCTGCGATAGCCAATCTGTTGATCCTCTAACGTTCCTCGCGCTTTCTTGTGTTACAGGGCGGCAAGCGAGGAATCTGGGATTACCGGGACAGACATCGGGTCATCATCACGGTACGCAGGATGCATCATTATCGGACAGTTACAATAACAGTGAGTGACCATACGTTGACGAGCGCAATCCAGCTGGAAATCACTGGCAAAAGCCGCTGGATCCCGTGGGATGTTGCGGGAATGCACTCGATGTCGAAAATCAGACTCGCGTGGCTGCACGTTGCGAGTGTCAACCGGGACCGAGCATTATCGTCCTTGTTGTTTGCGTTAAAGGCCAAAATAAACTACGAAACACCAGCGCTTTCGCGTTACGTTTAACGGTCGTTGCACGTGTACGGGACGTCGTGCGTGTATGTGCGCGCGCGCGCGCGTGCGTGTGTGTGTGTGCATGTATATCGCACGTACAGGAGTCGCGCGGGCACCTCGTGAAATGGGCCATTTCGCGCCTCCGCATATCCGCTTGCTTGTAAAATAACTTTCCCTCTCCTCTCCGCCGCACGATTCGATTCTTTCCCCGCACACCACGAACCTCGGGCTCTTTTCGATATTACACCGCGACGATAAACTCGCGGTGGGCTTATCGCCGTATCGGGCGCGCAGATTGTTTTATATGTGTATAATCTCTATTGAAAATAATCCCCTGCCTCCCGCAATACGTACGCGCGCGCGCGCGCGCGCGAGTGTCGTCGCCTGGCAATGGATTTTTATACCGTCCGTTTTTTGTGTCACATATCGATCATTACGAAACGCTGAGCGCCAACAAGTTATTTTTTGTCGAATCGCATGGCTGCATAATGCAGGTAACAAGCCTATATTGCTCGATGGATAGCGTACGTCAAACGTTGGTGAAGTAATAAAAAGCGATATCTGCGGTGCAGAGTCATTTTAATTTTACGAGCAGTTTCGTTACTGCGTATTAAAGAATGACATATGTATAATCATTTAGAGCAAAGCAATTTTCTGTTATCGTGTGTGTGAAACGTGACCGAATTATTATTTAGAGCGAATCGAAAAACGGCGTTTTTGCTATTTATATTATAGTTTAATTAATATATATAACTGAAATGCAATGAAAGCGATATTAATACTATATCCATTATTTGTTTTTGTGCACTTTAGAATTTGATTTGAGTCTTTTTTCGAGTTTGATTTTTAAATGGAAATGGATGAACGTGTTTAAAAAAGAAAAAGGTCGATTACCATCGATAATTTTATATTTGGAAATGTAATCCGATTGAATATTGGAAGAACAGGCTTCTATTACAATTATTGTACCTTTCATTAGTAATTACAAAAATGGAAGAGCATGATCCTATTCCGCAAATACAGTTTGAATATCGAATAACTATCGCGCGGATATCTGTATATAAAGGTGACTAAATATTAGATTTCTATTTTTCGTTTTATCTGGCATGATTTTTTTAATGCCGCAGCTGCAACACTTTTACGTATTTTATCACGATGCTCCACATACCGTGTATACACGATTACCGTGTCGACAAACATGAATTCTCGTTGGAGAATCTTTACAATTATAGCGGATAAATTTTATAAATAGGTACTCCGTGAATCAAAACGAATTTTTTTGCCGTTTCGGCATAGTTTAACCATTTGCATATGTCTTACCGGTCGATATTAGAGAAGCATCCGGGATAGGGGCGGTTCGACGAGCAGTCGTCAAATTCCGACGTCAGATAAAAATATATCAGCTGCGTCACAAAAGTCGGATGAAATCTCGCCCGGTTCCGCCACATCTCACTCATCTATACCCCTCCCCTATCCCTGCCCACCCATTTCGCCCGCTATCACCCGCCGTTGCCCTCCTCGGTTCTCCCACATCCTCGTCTTCCTCGTCAGGATTCTGGCCTGCTTTTTTTTTTGTTCATCGCGAAAATCCGCGACGAAACCTCCGCGCGGAGAGGAGAAGTTTCGATATGCAGTGGCTCTCTAAGTGCCCCTCCCCCGGCCCCTCCGTCGCCATTCTACGTCCCCTTCTATTTGCCCGTTTCCGCGTCGATCGATATCACCGACACCCGTGATTCCGAAGCCGGGTGCCGGCTTTCGCAGCGGGACGGAAGGCAGCAGAAACGCGTGGCGAGACGCAACGTCGGGTGTTCCATGGAACACGCGCGAATCATTCGTCACAATGGTGACGTGCTGCCGCTCGGCTTACCGTCCCCCCCCTCCCCCCTCTTGCTGTCCCCCGCAATTTCTCCCGTTCCTAGAGAGAAGTCTATCGCTACGCGCGCGTTCGACGTTTCCTTCCTTCCTTCCTTCCTTCCTTCCTGCCTGCCTTCCTTCCTTCCTTCCTTCCTTCCTTCCTTCCTTCCTTCCTTCCTTCCTTTCTTCCTTTCATCCTTCCTTCCTTCCTTCCTTCCTTCCTTACTTCCTTCCTTCCTTCCTTCTCTCCTTCCCGTCCGATTTCCCGCTCCACCTGTTTCCCCAACGAAGAGAATTCCCCCTTCGCCCCAAATGCGATCTCACCGTCGTGCGCGCCGAGACTAATCGGTAACATGGGCACTCGGGAAATCTTACGATCTGACCAATTCCCCAGGAAAAGAGGAACGACAACTCTTACGCTTCAGGCGAAACCAACGTTTCTTTGCGACGTTAATTTGCGATGTTTCGCCTACGTAGATTTCTCGCGAGATTTTTAATATAGATGTTCTTTACATTGCACAACCACTATTGCAATCGGCGGCAAGAGTAGAGGCAGCGTGCATTTGTGTGCACGAACAGAATCTCTGCGCATAAAATATACATGTATTATTTTTATAGACACTTAATTGTTTCTTGCAACATAACATTATAATTGATTATTAAAATTTTATTACTTTTTGTTTTTGACATTTTATTGTGGCGTATATTATAACGAGGACAGAGAGCGAGATAATTTTATGTAGCTGCCATTATCGAATTCCAACCGAGGTGAAGCGAATTCACTTTACAGCACGTGACCCAAAAAAGTTTTAATCATATCGCATTAATAACGTAAACTAATCAGGCACCAGTTAGACTGTTAATTAACTGTCTCGACTGTAGGACGGATGATGAATAATTTAATGTTTACGGTTCGTTTGCACCCTAATCAACCGAGTCGCCTGCGTTAAGCGGGCAATGTGGGAAGTTGGGGTTGTTTAGATAAACCAAGGAGATGGCATTATTTGGAGAGAAGTTTACTCGTCGTGAGACAATCAGATTCGTAACTAGACCTCGCGCTGTGAATAAGAGCTGAATAAGATCCGGCTGTAATTTGCGGAAATGAACCGATTGTCATCTCACTGATGTGCATGCGAATGGCGATGTAAGCCGGAGAATAAACAACGCTGACGGAATAAACAAAGGCACAATTTCTATCTGCCGGCAATGTAATTGTTAACAATATTGATAAATTCTAAATGAAAATATTTATGAAGATTGAATCATTTTGATTAAAATTAAAACTAACATTTTTATAAGATTAAATAAGATTAATTAATATTAGTGATACACAATCTTTATGACGGTTAATATTAAGTGAATATTAATCCATACTTTATATAATTATTTTATATTAATGAAGAATGTTATAGAATGTTATAGAAATCGCAATCGTATTGTAATACAAAAGCGAATTGATTTTAAATTTTCAAAAACGCAATACTAATTTACGTCTTGATCATCACGATCATGTAGTATTACGCGACGCAAAACTTGAATAACTTCAAAACCGCGAAAACCGGGGGTATACCGTATTGCAAGTAATATTTGTCCTCGTTAAGAGGCAAAATCAAAGGCGATAAGGGAATAAGGGACGGAGTTAGACCGAGTATAAGAAGACCGTGCTTGAATCTTAAACTAACCGGCACGACTATACCGGCACATTTCGGAGACGAAGTGCTCAGGCGCGGGCATGAATATGAATGAGTCCGCGGGGTGATATTCTGAAGTGCGAAATAAAATAATTTCCTTCGTCGTAGCTCGCGGCTTCACGTTGCCGCGGAATATGCACGAGGCAGGCACGGGCATCATTGGACGCGCTGGAGGCGAGGAGAAGAGCACGGGAATAAAGTAGATACCGCCGACGAGTGACGAGCGTAGGAGAGACGCGTGAGATCCGCGAGTTCGCGGAGCCAACCCCCCGTTTCTTTATCGCCGCGGCGAACGACGTTTCTCTCGCGACGTTTTCACGGCGCGATATTCCGTCTGTCGAAATTTCCGACGGTGCAGGTCTGGTGAGCGGAGGGTGGTGGCGAGAGACGCGTGGTAATGCGACGCGTTCGCGCGGGAGAGAGAGAGAGAGAGAGAGAGGGGGGGGGGGGACACGCTGCGAGTGGTGAATAGTTAGTAAACGTTAAGTAACCGGCGCTGTATCGACCTGCCAAGTGTGTGCATATCGGATTTCTGCGACTGCGGCAGAGACGCTGGCGGCGGTGGTGGTAGCGGCGGCGGCGGCGGCGGCGGCGGCAGCGGCAGCCCCCGAGGCACAATTCAACGAGATATTACATTTAAACGGGACTTTATTTACTCAGCCGACTGCGTTACTCCTTATATGCCACGCGGTACGCGCGCTCTTCCCATCCCCTACGTCTTTTCTCTTACCCACTACGCGTTTCCGTACCAGACGACACTTCCTGAGGCTATTATCCAGCGTGTCGCCTGTTCCCATCTCGTTTCCCCGCAGTTATACCGCCTACAAATCGCTACCAGATGGGGAAAATTGAATTAGTCAGGGCCACACTTGTAATTATAGCCTGGTCACCCATCTCGACCGCTCCACCACGGTCTTACCGCTGGTCTTACCACCGTCTCGCTCTTACTACTTCCGTCCGACTTACCGCGCACGTACGGGACCGCCGGTAATAGCAGTAATTTTTCCTACGTTAATTTCATGCAAAACTTTCCAGCTTCGGTCGTCGTCTACATCGCGAATGGTCGTTCTTTCCCTCTCTCTCTCTCTCTCTCTCTCCTTTTCCCTTTCTTTCTCTCTTTTTCTCTCTTTCTCTATTCTTTTTTTTTTATTCTTTGAGCGCAAAGTGAATCTGCACGCGCGCCAACCGGAGATGGCAGAATCGGAGCAGGAATATTAGAAATATTGGCCGAGTATATTTTTCGCCGGAGTCACCCCTTCCGCAATGCCTCCGAGGGGTGGTTCCACGTATATATGTCACGGGGCACCCTTAGTGGTTCCCAGCCGTGCCTCTGGAGTGCTTTTAAAAATAATGAAGATCACTTTCTCTGCCCTGTTATTTTCTTTTTATCCGACCTCCCTGCTTCGTCGAGCTTTCCTTTATTGCCTGATTTATCGTTTGACGTTGCAGTGTTAATATATTTTCCGTGGGATTAAATCCTGAAATATGACGACTTCGAAACCGAGGCTGCTTACAGTTCTAGCAAGAATGTAAGAATTTGCGAGAAAATGACTAATAGCACCGCCGTTGAAACAGAGATATCTGAAACTTTTCTGCGCGATAAATAGAGACGGGATAAAGAATCCCTTAATTTATAGAATTTTTAATATTTCAACGCGAGTCCCTCGCCGCCCCTCTCTTCTTCATTAGATTACATGCTAAGAGATGTGATGGCAAAATTTAATGACGTTGTTTTTCTTCTTATATACACCAGTCTCTTTATCTTCTCTTTGTTTACACAATTTTTATCCTCTCTTTTGAAACATTGTAATTACAGTCGGTATTTTAGCTTACAAATGTCAGTGAAAAGGGAAGTTTATTATCCGAGAAAAAGCAAAGAAATTCGAAGAACTTTGAAATTATGTGATATAACTCGGTATTGATGATTAAATAGTAATTATTCCCCATCTTATAATTTTTCGAGCGTGAGTTCGTTAAGGTGATCTGGGTGTAAAGATCTCTGTGTTTAATATAGGAATGTTCACGTCGTGTTTACCGCTTGGTATATAATACTTGTCATGGAAAGAGCCGGAAGAACAACAATGCTCGCTCTGAAGAGGAAACTCATGACTTTCATAAGTCTTTGTGCGTTTTCCGAGCGAGCTACCCGAGCACGGGCGCCGCTGCAACTTGTTAAAATTCCATCGTGATTTCCGCGCGAAGCTGCGAAGGTAGAAGCACGTCGAAAGAAACGATGCCAGCACTCGGATAATCTCGTGGCACAGATTATTGAGCACGTTTCGCACAAGTCCTTTTCCGTTTACTTCAGTAAACCAATAAACTCTAACTTCATTTCAGGTAAATCCCTACGAGTTTCATGTTCGAACTATTCGATCGGCGAAGATTTTCTTATCTGAAAGGCTCTTGTCGAAGCGTGCAAATCGACTGGCTGTATCGGTGCGAATATTTACACTCGTCTATTCAAACATTGCTGCAGCGTAAAGTTAATATTTTATATGCGAGTATTTTTTTCTTTTAAATACTTTTACTTCATATAATTTATGGCATGTGGCTGAGAAGAGAGAGATATATCGTATACTACTATATATGTGTACACATAGTTTTCATCTTAACACGTAATATATATTCTAATAATGATTGTTTCGAAGACTGCTACATTGTTTTATCGTGATGAGATCGCAATCAAACCGAAGATAGTTATAGTTTCGTTCTGTCGTCGCGTCTCTCGTCGCTGAAAACCTACATTCAGCGTGAATTTCATTGAAATAGTTTGCAGTAAAAGTTTATTATTCCCGATTGAAGAGCTCTCCACCGGGGTAGGGGTTCGTATGGACGTCATGCAGCTTTAACCGTTTCTCGAATATCGCGCGTTTTCAACAGACGAGGGGGAAAACTTCTCTCCCTCCCCCTCCCCCCCGTCACTGCCCCGTTTCTTCCGCCCTGACAAACGTCCGCAATAGCGCATAGAACAATCGGCAATGTTATCTCGCGTAAGATCTTGCTTGATCGAAATACCCTAGCGGAAATAGCCGGTCCAACTGTTAACTTCTTCCCGTCTCGCCTTGAACGAAATAGTCTCGCCCGATTCGCCTGGCGCCCGCCCTTGCCGCAGTTCGCTGCAAAATGCAGATACAAGCCGGCAGTCGAAAAGCGGGGCGCAGTTTGGAAATGAAATTTCGCGGGAATTTATGATAGTTTGCACAATAAAAGTTACCGTAGCTATCCGCGCAATCGTATCCCATGATAGAAACTGCGGTATAACGTATATACATAACGGAATATTCGTTTTGCACTCGTCGGGCCGTACGATATGCCACGGGATAAAAATATACGATAGAGAATAACAAATCGCAAATCAGTACGCGGCATTATTTCACGTAAACTGTGTTACTGTGATTAATTCTGAGTCCGCTGTATCTGCATTTTTAAACTTACACGTGTTTTTGAGAATATGTTTATATAATCGAAGCAATATTTTTATTAACGTTTCACTTGTCTTCTGAAATTGTTTTATTTGAAATTTCAAAATGTTAAAAGTTTAAAAAGTTCTACCGTAAACTCAGTTATGGGTCATATTACGATATGAGCATTTCATTGTAACTCGTTACAATGCGATAACTATATGCTTTAGGCACTTTAATTATGCTGTTCAGAAATTATATTCGGTGTAATGCAAGAAAAATTTGTTTTAATATTTCTAATTTATTGCGAGCAGAATGTAATATGAAAGAGTTCTACAGCCCGTGGTTTCTTTCTAATTGTGTCGAAGGGAGTAATCATTATTGTATAAGCGGCGGCAATATGGCAACAAAAAGCGAGGAGGTAGACAAAGTGAGGCGGGAACTTAATGAGAAACCATTGAATCACCTTTGGCACCGAAGTCTACCAAACGCTATTGCGGTTTCCGGCGCGGTTAAAGGTGATGAAGTGTGCTAAGAAAACACCGAAGTGCGCCGGTGGAAACGTGGATAGACAGACGTAGGGGCAGGTTGCCTCTGAGGCAAGAAGCGTGACCCTTAATTTCGTTTCTCGTTAAATCGTTCTTTAACGAGAAAATAAGGCCGTCTTTGAGTCAGAACTCTCGAGATACAAAGACGCGATTTCCCTGGCGCGGGCGGTATGTACGTTAATGTCGAACGAGATGGGACGTAAACGTTCGCAGATTAAAACGTTCTCTCTTTGTCGCAGCTGTCACTGATAGGATTCCGAATTCTATACAATTTGTTGGTATATTCTCCGACATCTCTTAAAAACACGTGCGCGCGTGCGCGCGCACTTAAGAGTATTCAAATTTAATCTCATATAATTCTTAGCAAGATAAATACGCAATTCGCCTTGCTAAACGTTCCGCGTTTCAGATTTACATGGTGATTAAGGTGACAAGTATTTTAAGATCAGACAATATAGTAAATAGCTCTCCTGTACACATTTCATGGTTATTGTTATCTCCGTTTAGATAATACGCGACTACCGAGAGCTCTACGTTAAATACCTATTCCAAAACTGTTCGCGCAGGTACGTGCGATGGCAGAAATTCATATTCATTAACTGCGGACTGTTATGCACGAAATTCACGGTATATCTAGTATGTAATGTATTGTGTCTTTCGAGCGGAGCCGAGTCATGTTATTAAGCACTCCGTGCCATACCGACACATGGGCTTACCTTAATCAAAGCTTGTTAATCAGTTTGATAACGACTTTCCGAGGACGTGCCTGCGAATTCCAGCAGTTTCACTCGATTCTCACTCCCATTATCATTAACACGTTGAATACTCTGACGGCCATTATGACAGTAGCATGTCTCGTTGATGCGCGCATAAAATTTAACGCGCCACATTGTATCACGCTGTACCACCAATCAAGTTGAGACAACGAGCGTGCTTACCCAGACCGGAACTTCGGGAGTATATAGCCTTCAAGAAATTTAAAGCGAAATTTGAAAGCTTGAAAGTTCATTGAATCAACCATGGGATGGCGCATTTTTCGATAACGATTATGCAAGACGTAAGAATTTTTTAGGCCACATTAAAAGAATTTTCAGTCTCATCTTCTCGATGCACAATATAAAAACTCTCATCTCAACGCTTGGGGAAAGTTGGACCTACAAAACCATTTACTCTGACATTTTACCATCGCAATGAATTTCAAGTTGCTTCAAGCGCGTTATTCGTTTTTTTTTCTCTCATTCTCCGCCGTCGTAGGCGCGACAATTAACACTGCGAAGTGTTTTATAATAAAGCACTTGGGGGCATAATTAACACTGTCCTGTATCCGAGCTGTCGCGCTTAAAAGACCTAAAAGTAACTCAAACTTATCTCGAAGCTTGTCTCTCTCTGTACTGTCTTTCGCTCTTTTCCCTCAACGATATTTTCCACTTCCCCGTCACTGCTGCCTTCCTTCCATCTTTCTGTTTCCCGTTCTCCGCGAGTTCTTTGTGCCCATAAATAATTCAGATGCTCGGAACGCCGTAAAGACATTAACGAAGGTAAAAGCTTTTAAGGGAGACCAGCCTGAATCCTGAACTCGTTATACTGCTTTAACGATAATAACTCTGCAATCAGGTCGGACGCGATGCATTGTCTAGACATGCGTGCAAGCGTGCCAACATCAAACGTTTGTAAGTGAATAATAGTCGAAGTGATTAATCAAGTGCTTAGCTCGCGACAGGTTTATCTTGATCAGATGCATGGCACGCAGAAAGGAACATTTATTAACATGAATGATGCCGAAGCGAGTAATCGTCGATGTTATTTCATTCCCTGCATTTGAAAACTTAAATATTTTCGTATTCCTTGCTTTTACTCGATAAAATTGAGTGACATGAGACAAACAACAAGTTGGGATTAATTTAAAATCATTTATGTGAATATCTTTAGGAAAGTTTCGAAATTTGCATGATTTAGAAAAACGGTTGATTCATAAAACAATAATAATAATTCTATAATTTTAACTTTATGAAAAACAACTTTGAAGGGGAAAACGGTTATTTATTTACTCTAATAATGTGTCACATCTTTCATAACTATTATTTCATTTCACAATTACACAATTACTCAGCAATGAGTATTAATTGTTTCTGCGCAAAGTAACTCGTAAAAAATATAAATGAATAGTAGGAGCTTATTTTTTAATTATTTTACGCAATAGTCTGTTTTAGAGAAAAATGACTCGTAATGGCTGGGACAATAGTATAGTAATTTAACAGATTATGATAAATAGATGCCGGTTATATTAATGTAATAAAGATTACGTTGGCTCTCCAGGTTACAATATTTTCTATCTCCATCTATATCACCGGATGCAATTTCGAAAAGGACAACAAATTACTAATCAGACTTAGTTAACTCAGACGGTCTCGTTGCAACTTTGAGATCTTAAATTGAATTTCCTCTATGGGGAAATCTCCATATTTCTTGCGAGTACAGAGCATCTTGAGCACTCTCAATTTATAACTGTACACGTTTAGGTGTAATAACGTTGAAATATCAGAAAAATAGAAACGAATGCAATAAACAAAATAAATATTTTGTCCTAATTGTTAAGTTATTTTAATGATTTATTTTATCTTTATTCTGAAGTATCTTCATTATTGTTGCAGACTCCGAATTGCCCCGATTCGCCGAGGAGATCCAAAACGTGACAGTAAGCGTGGGACGTGATGCCCTGTTGGCTTGCGTGGTGGATAACCTACGACATTATAAGGTACTTTAAATTAAACTATCTTTATTACTTTTTTATATATGTCAGATGTCATATAGAATATGGTTAGCTCGAATTGTCTTTCCATTAAATTCATCGATTAAAACCGTTTGGAAAGATTAATGGAACAACCTTTGATATTATAAGATAACATGCTCGAAATTAAATTTCTCCTCCGTTTCTGTTCCACGTGTGTCGGATTTCATGTGAAATACCGTTATCGTATAATTATTCACGTTCTCCCCGGAGCGAATTCGAGCCATCGATTGAAACATTTAGAAAAATTGAGGTCGCGTATCTATATCTACTATAGTCGAAAATGTCAGAGTTTCTATAAGCATTTTCTTCTGCATCACTATTTTCTACTCAATTCACATCGTACGGAATGAATATAGGACAGAAGAGATAATTGCTAATACAATTACACGAAGAAGAAGAGAAGAAGATATTACATCTTACGAAGACGTAACGTAATGGCTTTACTGTGAAAAACACGTTAGCATACCTAGATAGTATGTTATCATATGAAGAATCCAATACTTGGTTAAAGCTGTCTTTAGATTTAAAAAAAATCTGATGTCTTTATAGTATTTTTTATGTCCTGTATCTCGACATAAGTGTGTATTTTAATATATATATGTGTATATTTTATATATGTGTACTCGCTCACTAAAAGGTTGCGACATTTTCTTTTAGATCGGAAGAGCACACG
>NW_012028169.1:269184-329163 GCF_000956235.1 Wasmannia auropunctata
GTACATTGTGGTTTGCATTTGCAAAATATTAGTTACCTATAAAGTATATATTACGTATATTAAATATAAATTAGAAACCTATAAAAAAAAAGTGTCACAACCTTTTAGTGAGCGAGTGTACAATCTAATTCTTCAATAGTTTCTCGTATTACGTGACACGTACTAAAATTATAACTGGAATGCTATTCTGAATTCTGACGCGAATTATAGATTGTCTAAAGTGAGCTTAAAGAAACGTTTTCAACATAGCAAATTGCTATTAAGCAAGATTCGAACTTTTCTTGCCTCTCCGTGCAAGAAGCGCTTGCACAAATTAAATGAAGATAGTATCTACTGAAATCCCTACGGCGTTTATGGTCCGTAGACTGCGAATTGGACGGTCCTAGTTTACGTACCGTTATCAAAGACCTCGCATAATTGCTTCATTTTCCTTCAGTTAATTGAGATGACGTAACAATAGGATACAATTCATTTTGCCGGGTATAGCGACAACATTTACCAGAAATAATGCAGCTCGGCATAAGCTAATAATACGTTTCTTCTTTCGCCGGGGGATGACGATCAGTACCGAGTAGAGCCTTATAAATTATTCCGTATCGCGAGCTAACTCTCCACTCGTCACGGATTTTAGTACATCTTGTTAAGCGCGAGTAAATTAAATTCATACGTTTCCTTTAAACGTATTTCAGGAATGTGCCTCGGTACATGTAATATAATCTGCAAGGTATCCGCCACCCGTCTTTTGAAAATTTAATGAGAGATGAAAGATTTATGTTCTCGTCGTTCGACGAGCTTTCGTACACTCGGTATTCGCTGCGCATTCCGGGGAGAAAGCATATTTCGCATTCAAAAATTTTCTTCCAACAGCATTTCGATTCTACTATATCATTCATCTTTTTAATCGAAAGACTTTATATAGAAACGCGTCAAATGCTTCTCTATGTTATAGTTGAGAAATTTTGAGTTTGTAAGTTTTCATATCAGGAATGCATATTAATTTTTTTTTTTTTTTCTAAAAACAGCTAATTACAATATGATAATGTAAGTTTTAATCTACGTAGTAGAGTGAGAGTGTTGGTTTTAAAATTATTAATATGTATATAAAAATCTGAATGAAAATCTTTTTATATGAATTTTGTAAATGTTTTTTATGCTTGCTCTTTCTTTTAAATTGCTTTAAAAGGCGGAAGTGGCATTTAGCTTCGTTTGTATAAAAAAAACATTTATATTTTAAGATATGAAAATTTCTAAAGTATTTTAAGTTCCATTTATAATAGTTAGATTTAGTTTTAAAGAGATTACTTAATTTTTTTCTATATATAAGTACAATTCAATTCCCCGTTTTCCTGCAGTTGTTAACGCAACAATGTCAAGTTTTGGATAAACTTTCATCTGTTACGTCGATGAGAATGCGTCAAGAGTTGTGTCAAGATGAGTTATTAAAGCAATATTGTAACGAATACTATGAAACATCGTTCGGGTATGAACGTATGAACGTACGTTCTACGCGTACAACGCGTAGCGTAGTCTCGCGCTTACATGTATAAACACATATACGAGTACATACAGTGGGTGAGAGCTAAAATATTCGCGAGTGAGCTGATCTTTTCTACGAGCGATACTCTCCAGTTGTGTACCACTGGAAACACGAAACATACTTGAGTTGCGCTTGCGGTGGAAATTATACTGCTGTAGAATTCGCGAGACTTCGGGCATGTTTTGCATGCTCAAGAAACCTCTTGCCCGTATCGAAAATTCAACGACGAAAGTGTGTGAGAGAGACAGGCGGTAGTAGGTAGTAGGAAGAGTGAGTATAAGTTTCTAAGCCTCCGTCATTTTCTCGAGATCTCTGTAAAGGATGGAGAGTACAACCTTACTCGCGATTATTGAATTCAATAAAAGAAGGAAACGAAAACGATATTTTTTTTTAATAAAACATATAAATTCGCTAGAATGTATATTTGAATTTATCGCAAGTAAGAAGGATATATCGTATGTTACGTGCGCCTCGAGATCCATAGAAAAAACACTTTAACCGAAGATCTATAACATAATGTTTAACTTTTTTTAAAAAAAGAGAAATATATATATATGTAAATACACTTTTTAATTCAAAATATATTTAGATTAATTATATTTCAAATATAATTAGTTTAATTTATAATTAAATAAATGTCTATTATTCAGTATTATGCAATTAATTTTATGTTTTGTTGCCACAATTAAATAGAATATGGATAGAAAATATTGATATACATATAAATCAATGTTTCGGTAATTAAACAAAGCTTATAAAGTTGATGGGTTTAAGAGAAATATGTTTTATTGTTTGTTTCAGGTGGCATGGGTGCGCGTCGACACGCAAACTATACTGTCGATTCATCAGAACGTAATTACTCAGAATCCCCGAATCACGTTATCGTACAATGATCACCGCTCGTGGTATCTTCATATAAAGGAAGTTCAAGAAGTTGATCGCGGGTGGTACATGTGCCAGGTGAATACGGATCCAATGAAGAGTCGTCAGGGTTACGTACAAGTTGTAGGTAAGCAGTGTATTACAAATTTATAAAATTTCTTCGAAAATGCATATACTTTTTATTTATATTTAGATTGGAATTATTTGTACATCGTAATCTCTTCCAGAAAATTGTCTTTCTACAACATATTATTCAATAACTCGAATACATGTGTGTGTATATGTGTGTGTGTGTGTACCTGTGTGTTTATAAGCGTATAAAGATTTCAAATTCGCGTAAACGTAATCATCATGAAAGTAAAATTTTACTAACATTTGTGTTACAGTACCTCCGTCGATTATTACCAAAGAGACTAGCACCGACATGGTGGTCCGCGAGGCTTCCAATGTAACGTTGACGTGCAAAGCGACCGGATATCCGGAGCCTTACGTCATGTGGCGACGGGAGGACGGGCAGAACATAAATTATAATGGCGAGAGTGGTGAGTCGCAATTAATTCGACATGATTTTCACGAATAGACAATTGAGTAGAGACGATGATATTCATATTTTAACGCCAGATAGGATGGTTGTAACTTTCGTAATGTTGCCGAGAGATGTGCCAATCGATAACACACATATCGCATGGAAATGATAAATGACACTAAATTAGTTATCCCTAAAGTGGACATTTCTAGATTGATCATATTTTAAATATGAGTTATATTTGCGAATTAATTAGAAAGTTTAATTTACGATCAATGACGACTTGTTTGAAGTATTGAATTTTACTGAGTGCTAAATTTAAAATATTTGAAGATGGTCTATTTAATTTCAATCAATTTATAAGTGGAGCACATAGTTTCCCGATATTCTGATATCTAATTGAGACATTTTAAGTAAGATAAAATTTTACGCAGAATTTAAAAATTTAATCTAGAGATTTAAATATGATTAATATTAATCTTAAAATTATACTTTACGTTTTCGTAAATATATATATATATATATATATATATATATATATATATATAGTAATAGACACAATGAAGCTCTCGAAAGTAATACAACACGCGTAGCCATTACTGATAATATCACGATAATTAAATGTATCACAAATGTATAATGTGGAACATTTTATTAATTTTCCGATATCGAACAGTACTACATGTTTTCATCAGCGATTATCAGTAATTAAATTCATTTTTAGATATAATCACTCTTCATACTTTTCTTTCTCATTATACGAATAATACGATTTACGTGGGAAAATATAATGATACAGACAGCTACATCTCTAAGCCAGTATCATCCATCCCACTAACGGATGCTGTGCTTTAACGATTAATTATTCCTCTCCTAGTCCAACATCAAAATTCGGTCGAGTAAGCCACGGCCAGAACGCAATTATTCAGGTGCGCGGTACAGCCACTGCATATCGCCAAACTGTACTGTAATGTGTCCAAAAGTGCAGTTGCAGTTCACAGCTAATTCGGAGTTGGGGTCTATATACAGGGTGTAACTCAAATAGCGCTCACTAATTATATAGCGTTATTCTTTGTAAAAAGACTGACAAGTCGAAAAGTCCTGAACGATTTTTTTCTACAATACTCAATGAAACAATCATCACTGCAATTACTGCTTTATTGAGCATTTTAGAGAAAAAAATTTTTCAGGACTTTTCGATTCAATTTTTTACAAGGAATAGCGCTACATAATTAGTATTATTTAAGAACTAATTTGTCTACAATACTCAGTACAATGTAGTAGTAATTACTGCCGTAGTGATTGCTTTATTTAGCACTATAAAGAAAAATTACTTTTCGACTCAGTTTTTATAAAGAAAAATGCTATTTAATTAATAGGCTCTATTTAAGATACATCCTGTATAGAGATGTGGGTATGCCCTCTGTACAATTTCTTCAATTTTACGCGACAAGCCTCCATGCTAAACTCTGTTATTTCACATGGAGTGTCTCAAAATGTTTTGTTCTTATTCTATTTTTGTGAATCAACAGTACGTAGGCACTTGTAGCGATAGCCGAGATTTATATACTCAACAGTCCTATAAATATATGTATAACCATTTTAAGATCACAAAAGAGATTATTCTTAATTTAGACTAGTTATGATGTACTTACAATTAGTAAAAAAATAAGTTAAGAATTTATTGAATTATGTTAGTATCCGCTATGGAAGATTGACAATTATCAGACTTCGATATAAATAATGGATCGATGATAGCGCAGCTGTGGCATCCTTGTCATTCCAACATGATGAAAATAACCATACGATATATAAGAACACGTCTACTTCCTTGAACCCGTCTCGATCGATGCTAATTACCCTCTTAATTACTAATTATGACACGACCAAAAAGTACAAGCCAGTCTGTCGGTCGGGGAGGGGGCAGTGGGTGGAAATGCACGGAAAGGCGAGACGTCAAACCGTCTGTAGATTCCAGAGGGTTTCCTCAATAAAGGATAAAGGTCGGATTTAATTTCTGCGCGCTAATTTAAATTTTCATTGCCTTCCAGGCATACGCCGAGTGCCGACGCTCACAGGATCGTCAGATCGTAAACCACTACTCCATACTAAGCCGGCCGTATAAACTGATACTGATAAATATGGATGTCGCGCGTCCTGATATGGAAAAATAGTCGATTACGTAGCGTGATTTACTGATTATCCGCCGCCGAAGTTATACGCGATTCATTGTGTGCCAGTGTAAGACAAATAAATTGGAAAGTCCTTATATTAAAATCAAATTAGGATGGAGTTGTCAATAAATATTTATAATTTTTTTATTTAAAGATAAGGTACCTACAATCGCATGGACGTACTATTGTTTTAATATTATTAAAAATGTAATTATTGAAAAATTAATATTATGAAATTGTATTTTATAAGGTTTTAAAACAACATTAAATTTGTTTGTGGCTAAATTAATTTTGTGAGTAATAATAATTGCTAGTTTTGATAAAAGCTAGTGTGTATCTAAATATCGTTTATTAATACGCAAATGCAAATGAGCGTTGCATCGCAAAAAATTCCGTCTCTTTTCGCGCGTTGTTCGGGCATTATTGTATAATGCATTTGAAAATGCAACCTAATTTCATCGTAAATGGAAGATAGTCATTGAGCGTACCGGAAAAATTCGATAATGCAGAGGAGAAAAATATTGTTAACGGACGTGAGTGTGTTGTATTAATTATACGTGTCATTTTAAAGTGGAAGAGAGATACCGTACCTATAATAAATATTTATTGCCTTGAAAATATACGTTGGAAAGAACTTAAAATGATAGCTGGAGTTATAAGATGACATTTCGTAACGTTACTGTGTAAAGAGGAAATAAACTTTTATGTTCGCGCATAGCACATGAGCGTTGAGGGGTTTAACACCTTTTAGAAGCTATGAATATTTTATTTATATCGAGCCATTATACATATTTCATCCATTTACATAAAATGTTTCTTCTGCAAAAATGTCCATTTATATATATTTTTTTTATTCTTTTATTTTCTCTTTAAAAATTCAGAATTTGGTTTTCGTTAAAAAATTCAGTAGTTGGCAGAGAATGAAAGCAATATCGTGTTCTAAGCTCTCGTTGAAAATTTTTCCCTGATATTTTTGTTAAATCTTTAAAGATAATTCTATTTCGCGATTCATTAAATAATTTTCTGGGACTACAGACTCGAGCAGTTGTTAATAAAATCTAACATGTTTTTTTAAATTATTTATCATGGCATACTTGATTATTGTAAAATTAGATATAAAAAGGATAAAGTTTTCACAATAATATTAAAAATTAAATTATCTTTTGATTTCGTTAATATTCTTTAAATACTCGCTGTTATTCCGTCTACAATTAAGGATCTGTAAAATTTGCCGTAACGTCGATATCGATATCAATCGATGTTCAGAGACGTTTCCGGCGAGCCGGCGATTCGTCATTCGAGAGAAGCGTCAGATTATCCAGTAATTGGACGAAATATCGCGATGGTGAATATGGCCCGCGTTCGAGCCGTACGACCGCGTTACTAACTGATGTGTTGGCCTCTGGGGCACGAGGGACGGGCTAACGCCATTACTTCCCGCCTGATAGCCTCCAGACACCCACCAACCCTCCGAGAAAGTATAGATGGTTGTCGGCTTTTCTTGCTTCTTCTCGCGCCGGAGGTATATACCCCATCCGCGCGCAGTCTGCCCTTTCACCCACCTCGGGGGCGAGTAACCGAAAAAGAATGGCTGAGAGAGATGAGAAAGCAAATCGAATTTAGCAAAACTATCGCGCGTCGAGGTGGCGCCGCCACGCTGAACGTGGTGGTGGTGGTGGTGGTGATGGTGCGAGGCACCTGCAGGTACAAGGGAGATTTACCTCTGGCGGACAGGTACCGGAACTGATCGTGCGGAAGGGCGATGGCGAGAACACGAGGGAAAAGATAAAAGGAAGGCGCGGGCGGGAAATTAGAGCGCCGTGCGGAGTGCGCGAGGGTGGGAAGGCCATGAGGGGCAAATAAACGACGAAGACGGCGGAAACGAATCGTCGCGCCGCCGTCGCCTTGCGCCTTTAATACGATCGTTCATAAGAGCGATAACGCGCTGCAATTCGGCGACGTTCACGGACATATCGTGACCGGGAGCTGAGGGTGAATTGGAAACTGGATGCAACGACCGAAAGCCAGAGGGATATTTCGCGTTCGGTAACCCCTGATACCAGGCGTTCCACCTGCGCGCACCGGGCGAAAATCCACCTTGCCTCCATAGTTATGGAAACGCATACACGTCGACATTGGTCAATGCCCGTTTCGCGCGCTTCGTGCCCGGGAAACGTGATTGGTTTCTTCCACCTTTTTGAGATGTATCGCCTGATTCGCTGTCCATCGTGTCCGTGTTGCACTTCTCCATTCCCATCAGCACTAGCTAGGGTGGACAGACACACAGACCCGAGCCTTCTCTCTCTCTCGCTCGCTCGCTTTCTGTCGCTCTCTTGATACGAGTACGACTCCTAAACTCATTCGGGCGCGTATGTGTAACAGACGTGTATATACCGTGCAAACCATCCACTCGACCGTACACACCTACACGATTATCGCGGATCAATGTAGCTGCGCGCCCGTGATTATGTGTGTACACACGAATCCTTGGCACATATGTACTGTTCACCGACCGTTAAATGTACATACATGTGAAGTCATGGACGCGCGCGTACGCCTCCCCCTCGCCCACCTGTTTATATCTAGCAAGAAGCGAAGGTAGATAGGGAGAAAGCGGGAGAGACACATACACCACCGCGAGTATTTCCGTCACCGATACTCTCACGAGTCCTGGCAAGACCTTCCCCGTTAATGCGACCACGGCTTGTCGACGCGAGGCCGACATAACGCGACGCGACTGGAAAATCGAAACCGACAACGAGCTGAGTTTCCAGCGCCGGTGTGCCAGGGAGACGAGCGTACGGGAGAATAGGAGCCGATGTGCATCGGGTATAAAGCACGGCGCAAAGTCGGGCTATACCCTCGCACTCATTTCGCGCTCGCCCAGTTCTATGCCAGGCGGAGAACACACGTACACATAACCCGGGCTCGAACCGGTATCGAACGCCCCGATGTCTGTGGTACGCCAATGCTTGCGGTGAAGAGGCACGTTACGTTTTCTCGTTACCGTTTGAGGTTCCTTTGTGCCTTCCAAACCGCTGGTAAAGTCAGCGTTCAGCATGGAGTCAATATTATCTGAGAAATTTCTCGCTGGGAAACTGGAATATAATAGCCCCGTCTTTCATCCGCTTTACGCAATGCTGCACTGCAAACGTAATTTGTCTTTCAAACCTCGTGACGTCAAGCGTCCATGACAATCGATCGTTGATGTTTCCCTGAGTCCGTACCGTAGTAACGAGGCGATTTCATTTCATTTCATTTCATTTCATTTCTCACCGTGCACGTTTTGTCGCAAGTATTCACGCAATTTGTCTGGAATCTGTGAACATTTGTGTCTTTTTGCGCATAAAAGCTTATACAAATAGTTAAATGGAAAATGTGACCAAATATTTTTAGTTCCCACACATACCATTCGGCATATCGCATGTGTGTATGCTATATATATGTACGTAGACCGTTAACATGTGAGTTATTCAAGTGTTCGCGTTTGTATATTGGAAATTCCAGGTATTTAAATGGAGTGAGCTTTCTTTTTCATTTTTTTTTACACGAAAAAAAAGCGAATCAGATAGGATAAAAAATATATTTTACTTTAATTATTTTATCAGAATACACGAGAGAGACGTAGATTTGAAAGATAAAAATATCGAACACATCACGCGCGCTTGCTCTTTCAATATTTTATACAATTCGTATAATTGCGCCGTTTGTCATAGTCGTCGCTATTAACGCGTCTGTGAAAAATATTTTTGCGGCCGGTGCGATAAATACGTAAGAATCACTTACGTACGTCTGGTCTAACATTCGCGAATACATTAGCAGCAATAATCGTTGGCCGAGGATTTCGCCCGGGAATGAATGTACCTGGGTTATCTCACGGTTATAACGCGAAAAAGGGCACTTAAGGCTACGAGAAAGGGGGATGGGATGAAATATCTGCGGCCCATCCTTCGCTTATGGGCCGGAATACATCACGTACTAATTCCCAAATAGGTGGCCAACCCTCCACTTCGTCTTCGAGTAAGCTGTTCACTTATTTTTACGCCGCCGAGAATACGCCGCGGGAAAAGCGTTATGCAAAGCACGCCCCGGCATCGAACGTGAATGGACGCTAATTTATTTCGTGGTACTTCCGTGCGCGCGCGGCGTTTCTCTCTACGCACATTTTTCGCACATTTAAAACTACGGCGGATGAGCCACGAAAGATTTCAACGTCATTCGCAGACGCGTAATGTCCCGTGAAAATTTCAAAACATTTTCGCCGATACGCGCGCAACGCGAAACTTTATCAAGTCCGACGATTGGGAGCCAATTTTGCCGAAGTTTAATAACGTTATGGCTCGTGCGCTGATCTTTCTAGGTCGACGTAGGCAATATCACGTATAGAATTATAGACACGTAACATCAAGTACATGTCTATAACTTTAATATATGAACGTAATATTCACGTAATATGTACATATCTTTGCGCGGCAGACATCTCTCTCTCTCTCTCTCTCTCTCTCTCTCATTGCATCCTACATTATATAAACGTTAATAGACAAATGTTTTATTCTTGCTAGCGATGAAGTGCTCATTTTAATTTATTTCGTTTTTTTTTCTCGCCATATCTTTACATATTTTATACATTTCATTCTCATTTTGTTCGTTTGGACAAAGTGGAATTGCTGGTTATGAACATATATATACAGATGCATAACACACATATACAGAGAAGAACATGGAAAATGCAAAAATCCGTGAATATAGAACAGAAGGTATGAAAATAATCAGAAGAGACTCACAAGCCGGCGATAACTTCATTAATGGCGTTATTCATAATGTAATGTGACATGACGACGCGTGAGCTCACGCGATATGATAATAGCGTATATAGTCTAATCTTAACTGGCATCGATCGCCGACCTACCGTGAAATAATCAGATCGCCGCGGTTAAATTGAGTCACTTCGATCGCACCGACACGGCGCGGGCGGAGGAACGATAAAATTTTGCCGTGCCCCGAAAATAATAATTGTCCCCGCGTTCTCTTTGTTCGCGCCTGGCCGCGACGCGTCCGCCGTGAAATTCCGCCCGGCCGGGCCATATTGCGGTTTCCCATTAAGCCGAAAGTTTTAAAGGTTTCCGCTAAACCGGTAAGCGAGTAGTTCCGACACAAGGCCTGCGGGACTACTTGATTAAAACCCCCTGAAAGTGCGACCCGCCGGGCAGAATCTCCCGGCACTCTGCATTGTTTATGGAACAATAGATAGGTTTGCCGCGCAGCTTGTAGCACCGAGGTTGGCTACCAAGGATTCAGCGCACCCTCTCTCGGCATCCTACTGCCGGCCGGGGGTAACAACTTTATCCCTTTCACCGCTTTCATCGCTGCATCACGTGTGTATATGTATGTTACGTTTCCCTTTCAACAGCGAAATCTTCAGCTGTGATGTGAGCGGTGAAATTTAATAAACCTGGAATTTTTATTTCGCCCGACGCGAGTTTTGTAATTGAAACGCGTGGAAACGCATAAATGTGTAAAGATGATAACTACACGTTAATATAAGAGCGCGGATATTTTGTACGTTTGATATTGCGAATGTTATTCGTATATTCTGTTTTAAAAAAACACCAATTCTTGTGTTATAGTATGTTACGTTATATAAAATGACATAATTAAATTATAACGAAATTATATGAGGATGGAAAAGGAGCGCCAAGTATTTTTAGGCGCGGATCAAAGTGCGTGATACGTGTAAGAGCGTCACACATAACTTGTGTATTTTTATAACACCTTATTGCTTCTACGCAGTTCGGTCAAATGGACGTAAAGTTTCTCGCGTCTCACGACGCTTTCAACTTTATTGCAAGAAAAAGTTTAAATGGGTTTTCCATCGCGGTGTATGTCGTTCCTTCTGCATTTTCTTGAAATGTCAGTTTAAACTAAATGGCAACGAGAAAAAGCACACCAACCTCTCTTCGCGTGAATTGTTCCATTTTAAATATAAGCGACGTACTAACGAAGATGCATAATAAACGATAGCAGCGGCGCTCGCGAGTATATTTCTTCGTGGAATGGTTAGATCAATTTTATTACACCGAATTCAGCTCCATATCTGCGCTCCAATTTTTTTGACAAATTGTTACGTGAATCATCTGCATTTTAGATTGTATGGTATAACGTGCGTATTACTCGTATAATATGTGTGTGTGGTGGAAAATGATCCGATGGTCGATGCAATCAAAATATGCTAAACGTTCGTTGAATATGTGATTTCTATATCCAGATAAAATGTGTACGCTGTGTGCAATCTATTAAGTGGTGACAGCGAGATAGCGCATAGATCATTCCATCAAATGCAGCAGTTTCTCTGCTAATATGACGATCTGCTTTACACCGTCCTGCGTTCGATACGCGTACAATACACGCAATACGTTATCTGCGTAATCACCCTCGAAGTGAAAATAAAGAATACGTCGTGTGTAATGCGCGTACGACATTACCGTTTATGACATTCATTACGAGGGTAATCAGAATCATGCCCGTCTCGTTAAATGTTAAAGTAAAACAATCCATTAACTTTTTCATAGGACAATGAAAAAGCCCCTGCTGCTATAATAAATATTTATGGGCTCAATTTTTCTGTTGATCGGAAAAAGTGGACTTTTTAAACATCCCGAGCATTTATTGTCAAGTGACGTTTATTGTTCAATAATTCATGTATGTGCTTTGTTTTCACGCGTCGAGAATTATTCCCATTGAGATCTGTGTCGGGCATAGAATAGATGGCAATGTTGCAATTATCGGTATGCGACTGTCTTTAATGTCTAAGTAGCTCTCGACTGACGGAGTACAAGGCGTAATTCGCCTTTGCAGAGTTTAATCTACCTCCTATCTGCTTTATGTTATCTGCGCCAGTCATATCAAACCAACATGCCAGAAATGAATGCAGCGTAGATGCAAATAGCTCTCCGGCAAGGCGCAAAGTGCTCTTTGTCACACGACATGCAATAAAAGTTTCGACGCATATGCGCATCGCGGGGGCTTTCAGCGGCCTGCGCTCCGAATGAATGCTGCCTTCTTTGTCGACATTATCGATACATATACATTTCGGGAATAATGCCAATATTATCGTGACACTCTACGCTTATTAATTCGTGAGAAGAATTACAACTGCGGCGAGCTGCGCTTGCCAAATTGTATTACACGTTATACAATAATTACTTTGGGGCAGAATATGATATGAGGATTTTTCAGCGATCTGCTATCTACAACGCAGAACACGTTTTAATTAAAAAGTATCGTTTAATTCGAAATTCGATTATTAATTAATTGCTTATAGATTTTATAGCATAGTTTACAGCCTGTATTTTCATATAGAAATTTATTTGCAAAACACTTTATGCCGCGATAAAAATTGAAAATATTGAAAGAGTATATATTAAATGCATTTTCCTAAAGCTTTTGCAGTTTACATACTAATATATGTGAACATTTTATGTTCCAGTGAATGTCGTGGATGGCGAAGTGCTGCATATCGTGAAGATAAGCCGTCTTCACATGGGAGCTTATTTATGCATAGCTTCAAACGGCGTTCCGCCATCGGTGAGCAAGCGCGTCTCGCTACGTGTGCAATGTAAGTTACTAATTTTCCCACGTTATCAAAGAATTTCCATCACGCGCATAAACATTCCTTGAAATTTAGTACACGTAAACGTAATATGAATAATGGATGCAGTTCCTAATAAAAGGCAGGAATCGCGTGCTGCAATAAAATTTCTAATAAAAAAAAGGGGGAATAATATCGAAAGATTTTTTATACAATTTAATATTTATTTATAAATACCGATCGGAGAAACATTTCAAAATATTCGTAAAGCGATGGATCCGTGCCCGTCCATGCCCATTAACCTAACGAATTCAGATAAAACCAATAGTTCGCAAAGGCAGCGATTTTAATATTGATTTCTCTGATTGAAAAAGTTTGTGGGAATTATTTTCCAGCGTGAGTATCTCGAAACTGAACCAATAGAAACTTCGCAGGATCGTGTCGGATGGAACATAAATTAAAATGTCTGTATGTGAATGAGTTTATACCTTAAATGTTTTATATTTTTATAATTTTTATATTAAACTTGTGTTAAATAAATTTTATATATATATGTGTGTATAACTAAATACTTTTGAAATTAAAGTTACAATAATACTTTCTCTCGTTAACTCTTAATATCAATCAAAATTAATTTATTAATCCAGGAAAAACAAGTCTGTCTAACTTCCGTAAATAATTAAATAAATATACACACACACACACATAAACACATATACAATATATGTACATATAATCTACGTGTGATTCTGTTTATTTCACTATATTTACAATGTAAATATCAATATCGGATATACATATTTTTAGGGATTTATTCGGTATGGATTATATTGATTTTGCATCAATATCATGCTATTGAATGCTGGATTTGGCCGCATACACTATTGATTCCTCCGTGTATCTATATGCCATTAGCGAAAACTACGATGTCATCGTAATACTATGCACTTTGGTATTATGATAAGAGCGGGATAAAACTTGGGAAGGAGCGACTATTGTCGCGTAAGGATACCGGTGTATTTTTCTGTACAAGAAAAGATGATAAGAAAGGATGATGGAGAGAAACCCGTTTTTATCATACCTCCCCGATTGCGAGGCGCGCGTAACTTGGTAAATGCTAGTCGCTGGAAGCAGTAAAGCACGATGTCGGATATATTATACTTTTAATGAACTCGACGTGGTTCATAAACGTTAGAAATGAAATAAAGCCACTACTTTTCTTTGATATATGAACTACGCTAATATCGTTGCTTGTGAACTAGTTTTTATTAATCTCTTGACGTTACGCCAACTGCATGCTGTATAATTTCTGCACAACAAGTCTTGTATTATAAATAAAGCTTGTATAATATTTCATATTCTATCATGCATTATTCGGCAAAACATTAACAGTTTGCAACATATTATTTATCAAATAGAAATTATATTTTTAAAGACAATTTTCTCTTGTTAGACTTAAAAAACATATTTTTTAAACGTTTATTACAAGTATTTGTTCATGCAAAATAATCACATGTACAGCAGATAGAAAATTTGTAACGTAAATTTGAGTCACATATTAATATGGTATAATTTAAATTTTAGTATTTTACATCGCATTATAAATTGAGAGGAAATATCGATAATTATAAAAGATAAATACGTTTATTTACTGGGGAGCAGAATGAGTGGACCGATCACATTTAACGAATACCGCTACAACTCGATGAAGAGTGGTTGTTCTTCATCCGTAGATGCATCCTCGCCCGATGCGCCATGCATTAGGTCGGTTTTCAACGTCTCATTTAGCCACCGATTTATGGGCGGCTACCTGACCCAGATATGGTCGATATACCGTCCGTTCCTCCCCGCGCTGCCATTTCAACCGTCGCCCGTCTACCGGCAATTCCAGGATTCTACTTAGTTTAGGGTGCGAAACGTGTCCCCGCGCCGTCTTTTCTGGCACATTAGCTCCTCGTTTCTGCGCGACCACTTTCCCGTAAGCGAGCACAAATATTAATAATTGTCCGAGAGATTCGAGCCTCGAACGGCAATTTCGTACGAGGGTCACGGAATCGCGTCAACTATTTGGCCACTCACACGCGCCCCACGCGGCATAGTATTTTTTCTTCGGATTTCTCGGAGATATTATACGGCATATTGTATACTATATTCTCCTGGATGTTGATTTGCCGACGTTGCGTGGTGCATGATAAACGCACGAGTATTATTAACTCATGGCGTGAATTAATACCAGCCGTTTATCACAGAAATACATCGTCTAACAACTTTTTCAGTGACTTTATCTTTAGCCGAGATGCCCTTATTATCGTAGATTGTGTGCAATTATAGTACAATTTATATGTATTAAGATCGAGCTCTTTTTAGCGACAATTAACGATGTAAGAAAATAATTTTTTAAGACTTTATTTCTGAAGGAATTAAAATCTGAAGCCAATGTAAATTATGATTCAAATAAATGGATATTAAAATAATATGTACTTCTCTTTTAATGTTCTTGATTCAATACTTATTATTTACATTCAATACTTATTAATTACATTATAAATATTGAACGTAACAGTCTTGAGAATCAAATTTTTAAGTTCGTCACAGTGATAAAAGATTTGATAACAAAAATTATATTTTTAAATTATGTATTGAATGATACGCAATGAAAATTGTAGTCTCGTTTACTGTCAACGGATTTATTGATAGCTCAGCAGGATGGTTGGGAAGGGAGATGGGTAGAAAAACTGTTCTCTGCAGCTCTGTTGAAAGTGCACTCTCTACTAGTAAATCGCGATTTACGAGTAACGTTCGTTCGTAAAAGATGAAACTATGACACGATTCTATCTATACGAAATATCAATATCGATCGAGAAAAGAACAGTCGCGCATTCACGACGCACCAATATCAACTGAGTTTTTATACAAAATATGTATATAGTCTCTTTAAAAATAAAATACTAAATTAGCTATAAAAAACACGAAACTTGATTAGTAAAGTGATAAACATCAGATAGTTTTATAAAAATACATGAACTTCTTGCAAGAGAATTTAACGATGAAAGAATTTTACTTCTAAAAGAATTCAATCTGATTATATAAAATAGATTTATTTTTTATTATAAAGTTTTAAATGTAATTTGCATATTTTTAAAAACGATCAATAGCAATGATACTTATAATCGCAGTTAAAACAAATCGATAGAGACATTTCCCCGAAACAATCTTTCTTATTAAAAGAATGAATAAAATTAGAATAAATACGCAGAAAAGAAGGATCTCTTTATGTGTATATTGCAAATTTTTTTGCTCTCCCAGTAGAAAATTCCTTGATGAAAGTGCAGTCTACATTGCACGCAACAGCATGCAATCGTTTATTTTTGAACACTGCTTTTACATCGCGACCTCCAAAGCGAAGATGAGAGGCTACATATATGTAATTCTATGCAATACCGCGCGCGCTGGCCGTGCTTTTTTGCAAGGTCCTACTGAATTTTCGGACGTCAAAAACGCGGCTTGTAACTTAGAGAGGAAAAGAGAATTCTGAATACATATTTGTACAAGCTTTCTACATTGTTTTAATGAGTTGGCCGATTAGCATTTAACAAACTTCAGACTGCCCGATCTCAAGCAGGATAATTATTTCCGTTGGTTTACGTGTAATATTGTGCTGCATTTGTATTTTACAAATATAAATACATAATTATTCAACACGTACAACACGGCAAGACTTTACGAATATCGTTAGTTCGATTTGATTGTTACAATCAATTTAAACTCCGAAATATTTTCACGTTCCCCATAATTACTTTTGTCTTATATTAATGCAAATTTATTCATTGCCATCGTTCCTAGCAACTGGAAAGTATATATACATAATTCATGGTGAATATAATTTCTATGTTACAGTTCCACCCATGCTCTCTATACCAAATCAGTTGGAAGGCGCGTATATTGGACAAGACGTTACCCTTGAGTGTCACACCGAAGCTTACCCGAACTCGATAAATTATTGGACAACCGAACGCGGTGACATGATAGTCTCTGGTAATTTTAAAAATCAGAATACACACATTCCCTGCAATCATCGCATGCCTGATACGGCTTGAAATATCCACAATTCATTTAAAGAAAATGTTTCAGCTTTTTTTAAAAATGTTATTGTTATTTGACTGTATATCTGTTATGAACTATAAACATGCAACATAAAGAAAGAATATCAAAACTGACAATATTTTCGAATATTTCAGTCATTGTTTATTTATAAAATATAAATCAAATACGGTCTTTTGCAAATAAAAATTATATATCATTTTTATTTCAATAATGAGTTAAAAATTGATATTCTTCGATATTTCAAAATTCTACTTGTTGAACAAGCATGAAAATTATAAATAAATAAATCGTTATTAGAAGTTCTCGAGTGAAAAATTTCCATGTGCACTATATAAAATTTCTCTCCTCACACAATTTCACAATCGTATTTTTAAATGGAAGCCGGAGAACCTGGTTTTATTTGCACAGGCAATTCTGTTTCAGGCGACAAGTACGACGCGGTAGCCACCGACAGTGGTTACAACAGGTATATGATACTGAAGATAAGGAACGTCGGCCCGAAAGATTTCGGTTCGTACAAATGTATCGCACAAAATTCTCTCGGCGGAACGGATGGTGTCATCAAACTAGATGGTAAGTCGTATAACGATAATAATAGGGATACCGGTATATCTGATGCGATACGCGCGAGTAGGAAAAGCAAAGTAAAATTCAATAAAGGTATATCCTCGCTAAGTGAAAACGTTTAGCATCGCGTATTGAAAAGTATCGAGGCAAAGTGATATCACGTTGTGGTCTATTTGGGATCGATTATTCGAAGTCGACGTCTGCGCGCTAATGGTGAAATAATTGGTTTCCAATAGTCGGTTACTTAAAGATATTTAAGTCTTCGTTAACGAGCAATAGACGAGATTGAGTATACCTCTCTTACGAGAGGAGCATTAATCATAATTGCTCATTAAATTTGTATCGAATATAATTATTAAATACAATGCAACCGTCAAACGCGCTGTCTCGCCAAGGATTTTACATTACTGTTATTAAACATGTTATGATATAGAAACTTGCAAATTGTAAAAATTTCTATTTCGAATAATACTGGAAAGCAGAGTAGATAAGTATGAGGACAGGACGCAAAAGTTCGCGGGGTTTCATGATGGAACTTCAAAACTGTGTTGACAATGTTTCTTGACAAACGTTAATAGTAGACTAGAAAGGGAAGTTTTGTTTAGTTTAACCGACGACCCACGCGAAAACAATTGTAGACCTCGGCTACAACGGCATCGCGGACTTGCGAAGAGTAATCGTGAAATCTAACAAACTTCCACGCTGTAATGATACTTGACATATTTGCGTCCATCTTCAACTCAATGTTTACCATCCCGAGTGCAATCTTATACACGTGCTCGCGCGAATTTAGTATTAAAATATACCACTGATTTACTTTAATGCAGAAATCCCAGCTCCGTCGACAACAACCACGACGCAGCAGCCGTACGACGTAACATTGGCGCACAACAATGGTAACTAAAGCTATTTAAATATCGATATTGTTCCTCCAGTTTATGTCTGTATCTGTTACATATATACATATACGATAAGTAGGACAGCTGTAGAAAAGATACCGTCGTGTGATCTAAATTGAGCGGTAAGGTAATGCAGTATTACCTTATACCGCCGGAAGCGTCTAATATGGATCTCTCGAATTAGGTAGAATAACGTTTTAACTTAGGATCGAGGGAAGCCTCTGTGTGAGAGAGAAAAAAAATCCGGCATTATTATTTTATTTCTCGATTCCTAAGTAAAACCATCCGTTTCCACTCCTCGTTCGCAGCAGCCTACCGTAGAGCACCAATGTAAAACCGCCTTTGTGTAATGCATTTTAGGTAGAAACAGTAACAAGAAATCACAACAAAATCAACGACCTTACGACTACGAGGTCGAGGAATGGCGAAATCAAGGTCAGTAAATATCTATTTTAACACGCTCCGCGTAGAGCCCGGGCATTTCCCACGACGATACACGTTCCGTCCGACCGCCATGTCGTTCGAGTAATTAGTGTAATTAAAACCTCGTCAACGATGTACGACCGGGCGGGGGCGGGGGCGGGGAGGGGTAGCAGATAGAGCCTAAGAGAGAAAATCCACTAAATTGGCAATGCTCGGTGATCCACTTTATCCACAAGCGAATTACTTCGTATAACGTTACTCGGGCCCCTTTTATTGACCGGGAAGGATTCTGCGGTCATTCCTTCGCTGTCGTAAAATCCAACGTGAGAATATACGTTAACTGGCTGTTTGCTTAAGCTCATTGAGTGGAAATCAATAATCACGCGACATTTTTTACGAATCTATGACGCGTAAATAATGACACTGTAAATAAAATGGCTGTAAGATTAATAAGTTCTAACGAATATTTTTGCTTGACATTATAATTAGGAGAAAACACAATGACTGATATTTTCTATTCCACATTTAATTAATGTTTTTATTGAAAAATATTGAATAATTATCACTTTTTTCCTTTTGACAAAATATTCTTCAAAAAAATATTATAATGTTTATATTATATTGTAACTTTACAAAATTACTATATATAGCGTGCTGTTCTCCGCTATAAATAGTCTTGTATTGATCAGGGTTAAGCTGTAAAGTGTAAGGGATTATAAGATGTCCGAAACATTTCGCGTAAATCCTTCGTATAAGTTTGTTATCCCTAAATTTCGAAATTTCAACCACAGTAACAATTGATGTGTTTCACGAGATATTCAGTCGCATTTAACGCATCGACAAACGCAGAAGGGGGTCGTTGCTTTACCGTTGCAAGAATCTGATGTATTTTTCAAATAACGATCACGTACTAAATTTTAGCGTCTAAATCTGTTTACACGAATCGTTTTCCGCAGTGTTTTCATCGATTCCGATTTCTATTGCAAGAGGTAGACTTCGCGCGTTAACGACTTGAAGCACTTCACAGATCCTTATATTATACAAGCCAGCTGACGGAGATTGGCGGCAGAATGCAAGTTCAAAACTCACTTGGAATGACTTTGTTCAAAGATTCCCCGGAGCGCGTCGGGCCAGCTTTCCCTTCCTGAAGTTTACTTTCAATTAATGAAAAACGAGCTGCGTTGACCCGCGGCCGTCTGCTGCCTCCGGTATCAGGAAGTGGAAAGGAGGAAATGGAGAGAGGCAAACTCCTCTGTTATCTTTTTTTCTCACTCGCCATGTCTTTTCCCTTCCCTTCTCTAAAAATCGATTGACTTCAAGAGCCTTGCCTCGTGTGCGTACAATTATAATTTGTACTGTTCGACTGCTACTTACAATTAAAATGCTCGACTGCTTCTTATCTGTTGTTACAAAAGCAAATAATATACGTTCACTTTGTAAGCTACGAATTTATATTGCAAATTATATACAGATATTATAGAATGATTTACAGGTCGCTTATTTTAACTTTTGAGAGCACTTGATTAAGGATAATTATGGAAATTTGGTTGTAACATGTTCTTTTTTCTTACAAAAGTTAAGTTATTCAAATAAGAAAACTTTTATTACGTCATTTTATCGTGCATGTAAATTATAACGATGAGAGACCATAAGTTCTAGATGTCCATTATATTTAATATGATTCAAATTGAATTTGTACAGCAGATGATTTTTGTTATGCTATAAATCAATTGGCAAAAGCTACTGACGTATCTTCGATAAGCGACCAAACGATTTTAACGTTTACTGTAACTAATCAGAAGTTCGAGTGTACCTTCAAGCGATTTCCAAGCCACTGAAATATAATCAATGGTAAGAGAATGTACAGACTAAAGCGCCAGTAAAGATGTTGTTAAAGTGTTGGAAAATGGCTCGTCTGTCGCCGACCATGCGGAAAGTCACGTACAGTGGATTTTACTGGTAGGTGGGAATAACTTTTTCCGAACGGACGTGCGGTTTCGACGTCCGTTTCTGGCGCGCAAGCCAAGGGGCACGATGAACTACTCTCGAGAAACGCCCTGCATTTGGGACGACTATCTGCCAGTGCTGAGAAAAAGGGCACAAAAAAAGGACATTTTTCTCAAGTCGTTACCCTTTGACTTTTTGCGGAGAACAAATTTTGATAATATCATTCTAAACGCTCTAAATATCTTGTTAAGAAATAAGAGAAATTCTCTAGAAAATAAATAATTTTAGTTCAAACTATATATATAAGTATGTATAGCATCAAAATTTTTGAGACAAGTAATGCTAATAATTTAATTATTTCAGAAATTATTTACTTACCATCGAATTTATATGTATATAAAATAAGATATCTAACTATTACAGTCTACGCACAATATACATTTTTTTCCAGAAACGAATTGGTTAACGTTTGTTAAAGCTGGGAGCTATTAGAATAACAATTTTGTCAATATGGGCTAGTTTTACAATTTTGATGGAACAATCTGAAAGTGAAACTAATGAAACGGGTAAAAGTTTTGTTTCATCCAGATAGCGCCGTTGTTAATAAATGCAACTTGTTACAAGGGAGTAGATCCCTAGATTATTCGATAATGCCGTGGGTGGTAGTCATTAAGGTAAATCGAGGTCATGAAGTTTTATCGCCGCAATAATCGTACATTCTGATGTATGGCCTATCGTCATTGATATATTCGTTTCTATAACATTACTGACTATACATTAGTGCCACAGGTGGCGATGTTGATTCGACTTCAATTCATTTATCAAAGTTCGGACAATCAATAAAAGTTACCGTCGGTAGATGTGAGTTTAATCGGATAAAATGGAGCATTTTCTAAAGTTTCTGACGTCTGCAATGTCTGCATACCTGTTCAATCTACTTTATATAGTAGATATTTATATAATTTACCGATAGCTGTTTATATATTATACTCTTCAGACTAACGCGCGTAAATTTATCTTTTTTATTAATAAATTTTACTATTAAATCTATTTAAGGGCTAATTCACGCTCGACACAGTTCTATGTATCAGTGTATCAGTTTTTATTTTTTTTTACTTTTTTTATTATGATTACTAAATTATGATAACAATATTATAAGAGAGCATTGTTTGGCTTGCGAAGTCACGTTGAAGATGACTTTCTTTCGCGTACCGGAGCGCGAAAAAATTTGTTTAAACAACCTTATTAAAGTTTAAGGACCTTAAGCGTATCTCAACACCGGAAGCGCGATATATCATGACGCGCTTCGCATAGCAGCTCCTGGCTACGTATCTCACTACATGTCTCATCGCTCTTCTCGCCACATAACAAATGAAAAAGCTCGCAAGACACATCTGCGAATTACCGCGGCGCCGCAATTAATCCAGTAACATTTCATCCGGCGTTTCTTTGATGGTAACGGCTGATAAGGGCCGATTTAACAGACGTCGGATGTATTTAATCTCAAATGAATTTACCCTTCCCGCGTTCTCAGGAGGGGCCCGGCCGCTCCTCATCGCCGAGGGTTTTATCTCGTTAAAAAGGGATTTGCGCGAGTTGAACATCGCAGAAATTCCGGTAGAGCCGAGAGTTCGCTCGAATTTAATTCCCTGGCGCGAGTGTAAAGGGGGGGGGGAGGGGGCCTCACGGCTCCCTCCCTAACTCTCCCGCTCCTCCCTCCCCTCGCTTTTCTCTCTTTGTCCCCCCTCATTTCGCATTATCCGCAACAACTCGTCGTATTTATCTTCCGTATCCGCTCGTTAACATACGTGCATGTATTCGGTTGCGAGAATGAGGCCACTGAGGAAATGAGCCGCCGAGCTTGACGATTTTCGCGTATTCTCAAGCGCTACCAACTATTTGTTCCGGGCGCCGCGCAGCTGGCAAACGGCTGGTAGCGCCGCGTTACGTGAAAATACAGCCAAGAAGTTTGTTCCGAAACGCGGGGTGTCGACGGTGGTGGTGTTCGCGGTCGGTGATACAAAGTGCGAACGGTATTCCGATGGTCGTTTGCCCTGCGGCTAACCCCCATTGACTGGGGCGAAAGAATATTACTTCTCGGCCGATGAATAGCACTGCCTCCTTTGCTGTCAGCAAAGCGCTCGACCTTCCTTTATTTATATAACGATTATATTTCTGGCATACAGACATCGCGGCTAATTCTAGATGGAATACATCATATTATCCAAATTATTTGCGCAAGATTTACGCTTATGAGAGAAATAAAATTTTTCGAATATAGGTACAAATTCTTATATTTATTAGCTAGGAAGAAAAACGAATAAAATTCGCTTTTCGAATATATAAGTGACATATTCATTATGAATAAGTAATTGTCTTTTCTATTAAGATAATATTTTATTATTAACTTGATGAGCGGTTTTCTTTTCATTGTAAATATAATATTGGATGGGATATAGTCCATGTTACTTGAAGGGAGTTGATGGACAGTTTTAAAATCGTCCTAACTACTGCATATTGATTAAATGTCCATTTTCATCGTATAGCTTGCAGCGAAATACATTGAAGAAATTCTTGTGACGAATATTCTAAAATGGTTTGTAAGTGACTGTATATAGAAATTATCGATCAAATTTTTATAAACTTATTATCCTATCCAATCCGCAAAAATAATCTGCAGCTTGCATCAAATGAGCTATCTAACTGAACACTATTTCGCTCGCGTTTCACTCTTGTTCAATCTTCTGCTTGTCGCATAACGAGTTGGATAGTCTGTGTCATATTATGTATTTATATATCACAAAAATAATATTGTGACCGACATGCAGATCACGACATATATAATAGAAGCAATTAGGTCGATTAAATCCGTTAATTACACGCAAAATCGTTAAAAACCTTTTACCAGTTCTTCAATTTTATAAGTTTTACGTATTACTGAAAACAATATGTAATCTTTAGAGACATTTCGCGTGTTTTTATACTTTATTGAATTATTGACCTCATTATGAATAAATCAATTATAATTCAGTAGAAGAAAATGTAGGAATATGAGATATGAGTTGTTCGAATGTGTAACATCTTTTTCGGATACATGTAGACATATACACAAATATTTATTTATTTATTTATTTATAAACTATTAAAATACATAAAATACACATTCACAGCGTTTGTATTCCTTGTAAAATTATTTCTAATTATAAATGCTTAAATAACATCTAGAGATTTATGACCGTGCGTATTCTGACTGTTTCCAAGTCCGATCAAGATTAAAAAAAGAACATAATATCTCGTATCTCATATTTCAGTGTTTCTCTCTACTTTCTCTTTTCCCCCCGTAGCTCTTCTTTTTGCAAACGAATTAGAAATTATATTCGAAAAAGAATGGCCCCTTTTTATTACATCCGCATAATTGTCCCATTCTACTGGAACAACCGCAGCGTAGTTTCGTCTGTTTCCAGACTACGGTAAGGATTACGGCCCGGCGTCGATGAGGCCACCGGGTGAGCCAGACGTCCAGAGCCCGGGCGTGTCCCACCGTTTGCCGCTCATCCTCCTTGTCTCTTCGAGCCTCCTGTCGTTGCTGCTAACGGTCATCCGAAGGTGATTCTTACGTCGCAGGAACGGGGCTTCCAGTTCTAGTGTTTATTGGTGGGCAACCGGGCCGGAGACAGCCGGTGCGCGCGTGGTTACCGATTCCCGGGACGCCGTCTCCGGGCCGCAAGTGACAGACGAGTGCGACGAAACGGGCTGCGCTTGAAATTATTTTCGTACTAAAAAGTAAACTTATACAGACAGAAAAAGAGCGCGAAGAAGATATATATATATATATATATATGATTATATAAAATATATAAATATATATAAAATATGTCGTGTAAGTATATATGCGGTGAGTACGAAGTTACGTTTAGGCTTTCTCGACTGATCGACGCTAGTGTGAGAATATATAGCGCGCGACTCGGTACCCCCTTATATACGGACAAGCTTCCCGTTCCGCGACCGTCTCGACGATCTCTCTTGAACGGAAACGTCAAGGAGAAATGCTGCGGCGCATACATTGAGAGAGAAACCCGTCACCCGCGATGTCCTTCCACCAGGTGATCCCGCGCTGAATAGCTTCGGGGATTGGGAATACACTTAGTCCGCGGCGAGGAAACCGAGAACTCCTCGGCTGGAAATTCGGGACATCTCGAGGACTGAGAACGGCCCCGCCCCGACGGCGGCGGGAGGTCGTGTTCGCCTCTTCTTTTTCTATTCTACTCGAAGCGGAGCGTTAGATTTTAGCGAAACTTGATAATTCGGAATCACACAATGGTGAAACCTTGCACGGATTCGTTCCGGCGTTCGACCTCCATAAACATCTCCCTCGTAACGCGCGACCCTCCTCCCCCCAAAAATATCTCGATTCACGATTGGCCGCGTATTTAATGTAACATTCTTCAAACGCCGCTATTTCCGTAACTATTGCTCCCGATACATTTTTCACTCATATTCATCGGATTCCGATATACGCCACGCCGCCATGCGAAACGAAACGTCATGTACATTCGCCGTAATTCGCTAAACCGTTCAATAACTATTAGGCGCTAATTAATTGTTTCCTTTTGGAAAAAAATCGAGGGACGTTAACGTGCTTTCTTCATTGACGGTTTTGTGTTGCGTAATGTTACGTTTCCGTCATATCACGAGAAAGACAAGGGAACTGTATTCAGTAAATATACATATACGTATGCATAAAACGGTAAAAAGATATAAATAAACAAATATATATATATATATATAGATATATATATATACACATACGTACGGATCGTAGTTGCGTTGAAACGCATCGCTCGGTAATCTCGTAATTAGCTGTTTGATTGGATAAGGAGTGTAAGTATAATTCGAGCGCATGGTCCTACATGATGGGTTCCTGCGTTTTGCGTGGTGCGAACGGAGTTTCGACGGACGTCTGTAAGCTCGCGCCCGAGTATGTGTGTTTCTGGGGAAAGAATTAACGCTAGACATCAAGTAGCCTCGAATCATCGACGACGGTGACGCAGAGAGCTTCGTGGCTTCTTTTTGCGCGATTATGACATTTCGATGGAGCCAAGTACCAGTTTCTCTATCGCGGTTGCGCGACCGCGGTTATCAGAAACCATGTAACAATCCGGAAAGGTGCAACGCGTACCTACTCTTGTTACGATTAATGTTATGAATATAAAAGGCGTACATATATATATATATATATAAATAACTCTCTCACTCTCACTCTCTCTCTCTTGTTCTCAAATCGCTATTCTCGAAAATTTATTGGCATCTCTGAAAAAGGCGATTCTCATATTCGCGCAAATTCCTATTTTTCACTTCTCGTTTTGTCCATCGCGTGACGCGAGTGTGCGGCTATTACGGGCATATACATACGTAGGGAATGCTCTGCGACGCTTCAACCACTTTGAATCTCCTCTTACGTTGTACCTGATCATATCATAAATTGCCATCATGCCGTTCGATCTTAGGCGAAACGGATGTGACATGTTATGCGCCTTTCCCTGTTAATTCTGTAAATATTGTAGATACGTTGTGCTGTGATCAGTCTGGATCGTCGTCTTTGAGAGGATGACTCGAGGCTGCGCTTGTTAAACCGAGTGTAGAAGGCGAGTGTTGTGAATATTATATACTGTTTGAGATGATACGGCGGTATTCGTACGATAACGTCGTTCAGTAGAATACCAATGAGGCTGCAGCGATCGTAGCTATATCTCAAATTAAGTTATAATAATGTTATTAATGTATCATGTCCGACGATTTCACTATGTCAAACGATTTTTATGTACCGGGTGCATCGCCTCGGATGACACACGCGAACCGAGATAATTAGATATAGATAGTGGAACTGTCGGCCTGTATATCTTAATAAATCGAGTACATGACTGCCACTTACGCCACGCATCGTTTATTAATAAATATCCTTGCAATAAGCCAGATATTCAATTTAGCCAGATTATCCCATAGTCAATGTATTTTTGCAATAATTTTATTACTAATTTTTTTATTAATATACTTTTATTTACGTTGCAGATTTTATTTTTTATTATATGTTCCTGTATTTTCTTGAGAGAGATGGAAAGATTGAAAGGAAGGAGAAATTTCAGAGCAAGAATGGAGAGATATGTAAGTACCATTAATTATGTATTATGCATGTGTGTAAACTAATACATATATGATTCGATTTATAAATAATCTTTTGTAATTTTGAAGAAAACAGATTGGAATATATCATGAAAATGATATAAGTACTGTTAAAGTTTAAAATAATATTTAATAGATAATTAAATAGATAATATAATTATCTATTTAAATAGATATAATTATCTTATTAAATAGATAATACGTATTAAAGTTATAGTTGCGCATCTTAAAATTATAGTTAACATTGCATGATTAATAAATTCTCTTGTACCGAGTATTTTATTTAATTACTGAAAAATAATATTTATAATAAATTACACATTTTATTTTAATTTGGTTTTTAACATGAGAATAAGTAATGTCATAATAAATTTCTGTGGGAAATATATTGCATTTATCAATTTTCATTTTTAACGATTTTGTTAATTTTGCCTACTGATGTATTATAAATTAGCGTGTCGTATAAAGACATATTATAATAAACATGTTTTGCATATTACGGCAGCAAATAATATCTGTTTATTTTAGCTGAGAGTAATATCATATGGGACATATTTCATAAAATCAAATGAAATACGTTTCGTACTTTCTTCGAAAGAAGAATATTTGCATGCTGTAATATTACAGTCTTTATAGATAATTCTACGAGCGCGTGTAGAATTATGAAAATTAATGTTATAGAATTTTTGTAACATGAATTTATATATATATATATACTGCATATATCTGTTGTATTGCAATTTTTGCGATTTGATAAATATACGAGTTCGAAAGCTATGCAATCAATATCTTTTTGTGAAAAATTAAATAATTTGTATATCATGTCAAAAAGTTTTAAAATAATTTTTGAAATATGTGCTGAAGTAGACAGGTATGTATACGTTTGCATGTGTAAAATTTTGTTTAATGTATTAGTGATACTAGAAATAATTTTGTATTTATATTTCGATTTTCATTAAAAGGTATAATTAATTAACTATATGATTATTGCGTACAACGTATGACGTATGCAAATTAAATTAAATTATCATTAAACGTGTAACTCTTGCTTTGCATTGATTCACAGATGTAGACAATGTACTGAATTAAAAAATTATTCGTGCATCCATTGTTAAAAGAGCTTTGCTATACATTGATACCGGATAATACCGTATGTTGCGTGAAATTGAAAAGGAAATCATTCCAGCGCTTCTCTTTGAAGTCACCACCTGTAACATATTAAGTTTTGTATTACATAATTAATACACGAATGTATTAAATGTCCTATCATAAATACATCTATTATATATCTATCATATCTATTATACACACATATATGCACGAATGTTAAGTATTTAATGTTGTGTATATTTTCTATGTAAATGATTGTATGGTAACAACTTTTAGTCTCTAGTTTTAACTGAAGAGGTAAATATTGCCGCAGTAATTAGAGACGGTAACTTTATTGGTAACTTTAATCGCTTATATGTCGTTAAATACGAACGTATTCATTGGGATTTTAATTAAAATTATTGCGCTTGCTTGTATAAATGTACTAATACGTAAATATAAATATTTTCGTAAATATAATGATTTTCGCACAATCTATAACGACTTAATGTTACATTGTAAAGATCGATTAGAAATATTTTATATCACATGACTGGTTTAATATAATTTATTATTTGTTATTTATTAATTTATTAACAATTAAATTTATTTGTTGATGTTAACGTTCTCGTTAGTTTTTGAAATATGAGGTGAACGGTTAGAAATAAAATATTATAATAGCAGTTTTTCTCTCTCCTTCAGTTTCTAACCCTCTTTTTCGTTCTGTAACGGTAGCAGCGATCGATCTTCTTGCCAAACTTAAGAGACAAATGCTACACGGTTCCTTGTTCACAAACTTTTTTCTATAGTGACATGAAAAAGATACAACAACATCTATGCCTCGCCGATATTTCTTCGTAACCTTTCTACTACTTGTTCTGGTCTTTTTGTGGTTCTTTGTTATACAATCACAATTGTTCTTGTTAAATAAAGAGAAAGAATAAATTTTAATTTTGATAGAAACGAACAGCTTATTAAAGATCAGATTTTCATTAATTTCACACTGACAATAATCTGAAGCTAATTTAAATGTGGATTGGATTATTTAGAGATAATTTCGAAAGAACTCAAATGCCATCCACGCGCGTCTAAAATAAATATAATATATAATTATGCATCTTTAAATTTGACTTACAATAATATGAAAATTCGAGGATCGCATCAGATTAGAAGCAGTCCTTGTTTGTAATCGACGAGATTTATCCTTATCGAAAAATTTTAGGTGCATAATGAAACATTGTAACGAAATTACGCTGAATTCAACTCGGGTTCTGTTATGCTTAGTTGATAAGGACAATGATACCCTTGCTTTGAACAAAGGTACGCCCACTGCTCGGCACACGTGATAGGCAAACCGAATGAATGCGAAGTGGTCACGAGCTGTTGCATACCGTGCTATGGTTGCATTAAAGCGTAGGTGTTAACAAGTAAAACTAAGAGTACCGTACACATTAGAATATGGGATATATTAATGAATTAAATGAATATATGGTAGAATATATGTGAGAAAGATATTCTGAATGTTCCAAAATTACTGCATTGTTTTTAGTAATCGATTTTCTGATTAATTTTGAGTGAACTGTTTCCCGATAAAATTTGTGTCGATAGTATCGCACCTTACGTATTCATCTACATTAAATATCGTGAGAAAATGAATTAAGAAAATTAAATTATGCTTTAATGAAAACAAAATTTCAGCAGGTTCAAAATTCACGCGGCGCGAAAAGTATAACCCGTGCTTCGTGATTTAAAGTTTTGCTCTTCCCGAGTGACACACCGCAAAAAACAAAGTGCATCGATCCCAGCGGAGGATTCCGGCAAACAGGTTCTCTGCGTTTCATTTCGCGGTTATTTACGCCCATGCGATTTTGCAAATCCGGCATTTGGCCCGCTGTGTATTTCAACTGAGGATTGCCGCTGCGGGCAAGCGCGCGGTTACATGCGCGTACATATCGATGCAGTCGGCGAGAAAATGACTAGCGATTAAAAAAGAGAGTTGGAAAAAGAGCCGGGTCAGCGAATCGAGACGGACGCACGGTGAACGATCAATCAGCTCCTGTACCATTCATTTTTTTTCTCCTTTTCTCTCTCTTGCTCTCTCCCTCGCTCTCTTCTTGGGATTAGATGAGCCACAGTAGCGACAGGACGGACCATGCGGTCAGGAAAGCGATTCGTAGCGCGATCGTCTAATCCACAGTTTGACAATTGCGACGTATAATACGATAGATTTACACTGTGCCCACTAAACCGGCGAAACATTAAGAGACTTTGATGCTTATTACAGTTGTTCAGTTTGTACTGAACGGTGACGATAGCAATAATAAATAATTCGACGGCGATTATGTGACGATGATTGCCCTCTCGATATACGGCGATCCCTCGATGGCTGTCCAACTCTATATATATCCCTCCCTTACCTTGACATTTTGGTAGTTACTAATTATGGGACATTATCGACTCGCGGAAGTTAGTACAGTCTCCTATTCTCCACCCCCGAGCGGCCATTACCGGTCGTACGTACGTGTTCAGAACACTCCTTGGCAGCCCGAATATCAAAATTGATGTTCTGTCCAGTTTTAATTGAATTAGTGGATCGAGTGTTTTACAAGTTTGCTTATTCTTGTGATGTTATACGTCTGAGTTATGTACGGAAGAAAAAACCGCTCGGAAAAACTACATTAGACGAAAAATTATTAGTCCTAAGAATATCATTATCTTTAGCCTTCTTGATTAAAACATAAATATTGTTACATTCTTTACGTATTTCTTATGTTTGAGTAAAGTAATTAAACACTATTAAAGATAAAAGAAATCGTGAATAGAGATTACATTTCAGCGGATTGAAAGTAAAGGATTGATGATATTATCCTTTACTTTCAATCATATGGAAAGCATTGCTTGAAAAGCATTTTCTAAAAAGTAAAAATTATTAAGAAATGTATCTTTTACTCAAATTAATTAAATAAATATACATAATTATAATAAAATAAAAAATTTTAAAATTAAAAACAACTATTAAAAAACAATCTGTATCTCACTGAAAGAATAAAATGTTTTTTTTCTAAAAGTTATTGATTATATCACGTTAAAAAAACGTGACTGACATTCACTCAAATGTCGAAGATTGATATGTACAGACTAACGAAATCAATTTCTAAAATTGCATAAAGCAATTTTTCATCGGCTCTCACTACGATTGGATATTCGGCGAAAATAATGCAACAGACAGGAAGTGCCGTATGGTTTTTGGATCAATTCGCTTCGGACAGGTAGGAAAGTAATCTCGAAAGTGTCTCCTGTAGCCCTGTGGGAGAGACTTCGATTCGGATCTTATACGAGAATGTACGCGAGTACGAGAGCGTCTCATTCTATCTCTCAGCTTCCACTCACTTTCCTCTCCTCCTTCCGGCAAGTCATGTCGAAATTCGATTTACAATCAGAATAATCTTTATTATGCGTGCTGCATCTCCTCGTAATTAAATAATTATTCGTCAAATATTAAACAGTATTATAAACTTGATCGAGATTTCTCATGCTGACACTTTGTATATTGATAAATAATGGCGTTAATCAATATTTGAACAATTTGGCTATTTTTCATTATTAACAATCCAGTCGCTGGATTCTCATTATTAACAAAATTCTATGGGCTCATTATTAATATACGCTAACTAAATAAATTAAGTCGTTGTAACTAATTTCTCTTCCCATATAATAAAAAATAATATAATTTGATCAAATGGTAATAAAAGAAGAATTCATATCGCGATAATTAGATATGATCATGTTATTTATATTGCTAAAGTACACAAGGTAAAATTTATTTCTATTTGAACGTGCAAGAAATTAAAATGGAAATATGTAATACGCTTTAAGCACATACGCAGACGCGCACATGCATATTTGGTATAATGAATACTATTTAATTAAACTTGATCGATGTATCAGTTTCGTTATATTCATATAATATGCATATGCAGTTATAAGGATTGAAACAAACATTTTCTGCTGTTTATTTAAAACTCTATGTCTCTCTCTTACCTGCAAAATCTTGTAGGTGTTCTGCTGTTCTAAAATTTGGTTATAAACATTTGTTATATTGAGAATCTCTCGTTAATTACAAATTGTAAAAATATTTTGCTCCATAATGCTTGTATCTGGTATCTATTGCATATTATTAATTATTTTTTTAATGAAATACCGTACGTTTTTCTAATATATTTGTTGAAGTGATGAAAGCAGCAACGCGTAAAGAAAAAAAAATGAAAATAAGATAGGCACGTGCAACACGTATATGAACGAGCCAATGGTAACGAAAAATATGAAGTGAAGCGAAGCAGCTGACGTTACCGGAGCTCACGTCACATTATTCTTGCACGCAGCGATGCGTAAGTCGTTTCCGCGGAGTCAGCAATAAGCACGATTTTTTCCCTAGGCCCATCCAGTAGAACCGAATAGTCTCTCGCATGTCAAAAAATCCTATTATCCGGCATTGATCCTCTCTCGTCGAGATGGAAGAGATCGGCAGGCGAGCTCGTCTAGTTTTGTTCGCTCTTCTCCTCGACGTCGCTCATCGCCTGGAATTGAATCGATCTGACGAGGTCACTTCACACGGAGGACTCTGCGTGCCGTCCTTGTGCAATCTTTACGATGAGATTATTTCCGCGCGCGATATTCTGAATCCGTGCTAAGTTTCAGATAGCTGCGAACGTTATCGTATAAATTACGTTACGCAAGGGAGGTATTGATCGCGCTGTAATCTGGATTTGACTTGAAGAAGTTAAACCTATATTATGTTTTTTACCCGAAGTACCCAAAATGTCGAGTATTTTAAATCATGCAAAGATCAACGATCAATTGTTAATCTATAAATAAAATATATTTTTAATCTAAGATAAATGTGTTAATTAACTGTAATTGTAATTGTTCCACACAAAGTGTGAAATAAAAAATTGAATAAAAAATGAATAGATGTTATTTTTAAATATCTAATGCAACGCAATTAGTATTATCAAGTTCAAAGTATTTATTATACCAAATATGCATGTGTGTTTGTATATGTGTGCTTAATGATACTTATATAATTAGATTTGAATATGTATAAATATGTATAATCGAGCGAACAGGTGTGTGAACTGTACCGTGTATTGTTGTTTTTATAATTTTTTTTAGCAATTAGCGATTATAGTATAGCTATATAAGTTTGCGCAATTGATTCATAACTTGTACAAATAGTGATTCAATTAAAGCAGATATAATTTATTTTTTTGAAGTAAAAATTAAAAAAAATAAAAATTCTAAATTATGGTCTCAATACGATATTTACAAGCAGTAACACTTTTTTTTAAACATATTAAATATATTATTTTGATTATTATTCTTAAACATTTAAATAGACGCGAATTTATATTTATCTTATATCATATATTTTAGTGACAAAAATGTCATAAAATCTCTAATTATTACAACATAAAACTGTCTAATAATTGTATTATTTAAATTATGAAATTTTGTTTGTGCCATATGTAGATATAGAGTACTCTAAAAATTTCTATACAATTCTACCGGATTTACGTAATTTAAAAAGATTACTGTCGCGGTGATCGATAACTCTATAAAATGAAAAAAAAGTAAAATAAAGATTCTAATTATTCCGGCACCAAACCGCAATGCATTATGCAAACCACTCGAACACGGAGTCTCCGCCGTAATAAAGAACAATGTCTGGCTCAATTTCAGTCTCGTTTGCTAAGACTTTTATCACTCGCACCGCGACTATCATAAATAAATTATATTTCTCCGATATCTCTACGTATTCCAATCTCCATTCATCCTTATTGCAGTTTTACTTTGCCCGCTGTCAACTGCATCACATGTATACAAAATTTTTCTACAGCAGTAATTAAATTATTATATTAAATTGAACTGCCAGCAGAAATTTTTAAACTTATCTAATTATTCATTAATAAAGTGGCTAGACATTTAAAATATTCACGCGCTTTGTAATTTTAAAGCTGTATATAATGCATAAAAAAATATATATATACATATGTGTAAAATTGCAATTGTATAAGAATTATAGAAAACTGTAAAAGTGCCAAATGTAAATTATGATAAGAATAATATCAATTGTCAGTTGTATCGGGAGGGGGGAGAGAGGGAGCGCGAAATAGCTAGTGAACCCACCGCCGCGAATCCAGGGGCGCAACTTATGAAGCTTTGGAGAGATAAATAGAGTAACGGTAATGTGGATTATACACACATGCAGAAATGTGATTATGAATAATATTCTTCTTCTTTAATATTTCTTTATTTTTATGTTTGTTACAAATTTGCAAAATAAAATTTTGAAAATTAGCTTATTCCTTTTACGTCATATAATTATTCAAAACAAAATTAGAACAAACTTTTATATCATCAAAACGTAATTTTTATATTACTGCAAATTGATGGTGCTTACGTCAATCGCATTGATGTATAATATTCTTCATATATTAAATGTAAGAGTATAATAGAGAGGAAGATCTGACTAGATGACGACTGGATCTACTTAGCGATTGGTAATCCCACTCTCTCAAACGGGAATTAATAGCTCGTCTGGAGTTGTGCAATTAGATGCGATTAATCGGCCTCGTTTAATCTGAATCGTCGGCAACTACGAAGAAGGAACCGTCGTCCCCCTTATTTCTCCCTTTCCCTCTTTCTTGGATATGTATTAGATCCAAGATTCTTTCCACTTCGTATAATTTCGTAGTTAGTTTGCTGAGAACTTAGAAAGTTGCGCACTTTCAATACTGTGATTTTACGAACGAATCGTCGCTGTAAAATGTAATCAATTGATTTTTATGATTAGACGTATTCAAACTTTCCCCGCTCACTTTTGTGATAAAACTGATGACAAATTATCTACGGGGAAAGTATCCCGCAGGTAAAATTATGTGCATATTGCGAGATAATAAATTCCCTGTTGCGTGCTTGCACAACTTATAATTCAGACACCGAAGGAGAAATTTATGTAATTTTTTTTCCTACAGATGTGTCTAACTCGTGGGCAAATTCAGCCAAGTATTACGTTATCTTAAGTGTATTCCGCTGTAAGATTTCAGAGACCTTGAAGATTGAACGTCGCTCACGCACGAGGACCAGATCTCGTCTCAAGCCCGACTCGGAGGTAGGTACCACGTGACCCTGATTCGCGCCCAATCCTTCAAGAGGTTGGTTTATCCTCCGCCAGCGCGCTTGGCAATTGCATATTAAATGCACCCGTATTCTCGCCCGTTATCCCTGTCTGCTGCCCCTCACCTCCGTTGCTCCGGTGTTCTCGCCTCTCTAGAATAGGGTCATGAAATATGACCGCGCCATAAGAGAACCGCCGGCACGAAAATACTATCGCTTTCCAATAATACGTTAGAGAACGGCGGAAAAAGGGGAGGGATTGCACAAGGGAGAACGGAGAGACTGTTGCGAGAGAAGAGCGATGGAGGAGAGGAAGTGGGAATGAACGTAGGTGAAAACGCGGGAGTAGAAGGGGGGGGGGAGGGAGGTGGTAGGTTGGAGGAAACGAGAGAAGGTGGAAATAAGCGCTATTCGAAGAAACTGAAAATATCGTCCGTTTTGCGGCACTCTCTCGGCCATATGGTGACCGGCATATATCATATTAGAAGCCAATTTTTAACTCGGTGGGGGCACATTTCACGCGATGGTGGCGGTTATAACCATTCGCTGCTAAAAATCCAATGAATTGATGGGAGGGATGGGGGAAACGGAGGGGGACAGGAGGCCCGATCGTTCATGGGGCAAAAAGGAGTCGGACGAACGGTGCGCCCACTGACTTTCTCGGCTTGCCTGACCAAAGGGAAACGACCGCAATATCTTAGGGTCGTAAGTACACACGGAGTCCACAGCAAAGACCTCGTCGGTCCTCATAAATCTTACGAGGCCGAGCCCCTCCGCGATTTTCCTTTCTTCCTCTGTTTCTTCTTTCTTTTTTTTTTTTTGCACGTTTCCACTCTTTTCGCGGCGCGAATACTCTAAATATTGTTTCCGAAAAGTATGAGAGAGCATACATTAAATAAATTTAAGAATAATAAGATTCGCGGGACATGTCATTTCCGATCCACAATATGCTGTCGTAATTTAAAAAATTATAATATAGTAACGCCAATAGCGATGCGACGTACTACATAAATTCAATAAGTTTATCTGGCATTCCTCTAAATCTATTAAGAAGTTGAGATATACTGTTATACACATATATATAGGTACTCGACAGGGATTGAAATTCTGGTATCCAGTCTGTGAACTATGGCAATTGTAGATAGCATTTGAAGTACATATAACCTAAGTAACTATTAATGCGGACATGTCAGTACTATCCCTACTTAGGTCTATCATCAACATCGTATCATACTGCTTCGATTATTATAAGATCGACAGATTGTATTTGAAAGGAATTTTAAAGTTAAATGATTCGTTTAATATTTTGCAGTTTATTTTATAAATTTTTTCATTTTTTCGTAAATATAATTTCTTCAAATTTTGTATTTCGTAAAAAATATGTTAATAGAAAGATAATATTACTACTAGTATTTTTATTAGTAAATGTTAATGTAGCAAAATAGTTTTTTAAATACATGATGTTTTTCCAAAATTATAAATAAGCTACAAATCCAAATTTGTTGCACGCAATTGTGGAAGACGTGAGACAATAGATCGAAAGCTTGTAACTTGTGAAACAAAACGCATTCTGTCCCATCGAATGCTGTCTAATCTAATTTAGCAACCAATACGTGGGATTTTCGCGAAATACAAGCGATTCAATATAAAAGCTACGTGAAGCAAACAAGATTCCGTGCAGGAACACGACTTGATCAGCCAATCCTCCAAGCCAATATTGGCGTTGCGTCGACAACCCTATCCCTTTCCAGCTAAATTCGCCCAATCATAGAATTTCGATATTGATGCTAACGTATGAATTCATATTTATGTTCTACTTATGCATATACGTCGTGCGATATTATAGACACGGAAACTCCTTTTCACATCTCGATATTTGTCTCTGCACTATTGTCTCTGTGTCTCTATTTTACGATGCGTGAGTTACAGCGCATACAATAAAAAATATTTGTAGGCGATAAGTCACTGTAAAAAATAATTACGAGATATTGTTGCAATTAACGTGACAATACATTACAATTTTTTATATAAAACATAATCATGTTATACTGCAGCTCCACTTACCTATTTATTCACAGGCGCGCAACGGAATGACAGTGGATCGATAATCCGACGACTAGCAACCTACATTCTTCTTTTTACATTTACGAAATTAATACGTGATAATTTATAGTTTAAAGAAGACTATCTGCTACTCTGATCTTTTATATTATTAGGATTTTTAAGAATAAATTTTAGTTTTTTCTTAGGCAATTAATTTTTTAAACTAAAAAAATATAGATATATGATGTACATATATTTAAATCAGAGTAAGCCATTTTTGTCGTACCTTTAAAATCCGCACAGTAAAATGAGAGTGAAAGGTAAATTAGTTTGCAATACTCGTTTATTTATGCTATAAAAAAATATTCGTAGGCGATGCGTTATCGGTGCTGACAACAGTGCTTGGCTCTTTTTTTGATAAAGACCAAACACTAAAAAGCATATCCGTCATATCACATGGAGGAGCGTTAGACATAAACATAAATAAATATTATATTTGGCATGTGGTGCACACATGATATTGCGCAGCAAAGAGCTCGTTAATCTTCACTAGATGCGTCCCTCTAATGATGGGAATCCCTCTGTTATCTCGTTGGCCTCCCCATGAGCGCACTCAGTCTCAAATTAACCATAATGAAATAACGATCTCACGTTCCCGACGTCAAGAGGATCCTGACAAAACGGTCTCGGCGCCCTGTTATCTTAGACGAGAATGGTACCGTGATTTCGTGCTATTACGAGAGAAGTGAGAACGCATGACTCTGCATTTCGAAGATTTCTTCTTTAATTAGCCTACTTTATTACTACGCTGGATAATAATAATAGCATACACGGCAGTAAAGCGCGCGTAGGTAATCGTCACCGCTGCAGCCGGCGGCGCAACGCGGATGCTCCGAGTTATTCCGCACACTTTGACGTCTCATTCCCGTGTCGTTCTTCTCGCGCGAGCTCGCGTATAACTCGCGAGAGAATGTATCGCGAAGTTTGGCAGTTTCCATAAATCGCGCTTAGCGCGCTGTAAATTCGTTCTAACGATGTCACGCACGGTGAACGCGTGAAACGTTCCGAAGGTGTCGATCAGCTGCAGCATCCGGCGAAAGCACACCCCCGCTCCGAGTGGTAATCGAGATACGATGCCGTCCTATCGCTCTCGCGATGCATTACAAAGACCCATGCGCGAGATGCTAGATGCAGGAAAAGCGTTGCTGCCGTGCATCCTACCTGCATAACCGTATAACACACAGGCGAGAACGGCTGCACATAAATTTCTGCGCTGGCCCTGGGCACCGTTGAATCTCTCGCCCTTGTAAACTCAGATTTACTACCGAAATCTGGTTGAAGTCTAACGTGTGTATCCGCTTGTGCATCGCCGAGTCGGAAGGGGATGGGCTTTCGATGAACACGCGAATACGCGCGCGGCGAGCGTACGCGCCGGCAGTTATGACTTATTATTAGCGGAAGCTTCGAGTTTTTTAGTTAAACGATTACCTTGTTACGCAAGGTTACCTTGTTATCTATGCTGCATATTTCTTGCATATATATTCATTACGCGGATAACATAGTGCTGTGAGCTCAACGGCTAAGACTTAATTTTTAAGCCCGCCTTTATCTCCCACATTTAGCGCGACGAAGTAAGAAAATTTGCTCTATCGCGACCATTTAATGGCTCATTTATCTTTTGCAGAATACAAACGTGCATTTTAATAAAGATTAATGTAAACCTTTATCACTTAACGCGACGAACTTGCATTGAATCTAAAATGACCGATGAACGAATGTGTGCTGTACATTATTAATTACATGTACAACGAAAATAGCTATGGAATTATAGAATTTTTGAATAACTTTATTTAACTTTTTCACTGCATTATTAGACATTTAATGCATTATCATTTGACTTGTTCACTAGTGTTTTAACAACAGATTTAACAAGAAGTTTCTCAATTTGTTTTTTCATATTTTACATTAGTAGCTATTCATTGTGCTTTTATATTGTTTGATTGTAAATAATATCATGTGATTGCAGATGTCTTTAAGGGTTCTGCATTCACACGATTTCATCTACAATCAAACTATGGCTTGTTCAAGTGATAATATCTTCTCATTCAATTAATGCAGTTCGAGTACGAATTTGTATAATTTTTATGATTTTCATTATTTTTAATTGCACTCATTTTTTTATTATAGTTGAAATATGTATTGTTATGTTTATAAAATTCAAAATGAATTGCCCTCATAATTTCCAAAAAAAAATTTACACAAAGACAGTCTTTTTCCTAGCCTTCGATAATAGGTTCCCTTAACACTTCAAAATGCGTGATATAAAAACGAAATTATCTTTTTAATAACTGAAAATGGCTTTTAACATATGTCGACAAAATATATAATTAGTGCTTAATATATAGAACGCTTTAAATATAGAATTATTTTTGGCTCAACATAGCAATTTAAATCTTATTTAAAATCTTTAATTCATACAATTCCAATTGAAATATTTTTAAAGCAAATTATAAATAATAATGAACAAAGAACATTTTGTGGTAATTGGAGCTCGTGCACGTGCCAGAGAGAATTAATCAGGTCGAAGCGTACTCAATAGTTCGTCAAGTTCGTGTCTTTGATCGTTCAGCATTGCCGGACAGGACTTGTTCCACCATTTACTTTCATCGAGAAGCTATAAACTCATGATTGCACTCTCCTTGACACGACCCCGATTGATTTAAACTTTAGTTTCTATGACATTTAGACGTATATACGTTTGATATATGTACATGTATCTACTCATATGATCATTCGGCAAACATTCAAACACAAATAGAATTGAATTGATATTCAGACCGCAATGGAACTGAAAATACGAGTACATAAGATAATACACAGAAAAATGAAATGTTCAATTTATCTCTTACATTTTAAACACTTTATATTATTATAAATTTGTAGTTGAAGTAATATACATTTACTCTCTTTTAATATATTTACAATTTGCTTGAGTTTAATGTGATATTGTATTGATATTAATAACTTAGTAGCACAATTATTAAGATATGTTTCGACAGTGATAAGTTTAATTTGGAAACGTAAATTTTAATTAGATATAAACTGGTCGATTGATCAATTTTAATACGTTGAATGCTTTGACGATCGATTGCTATGACATATATACATGTATACAATATATATATACATAGTCACAGACATACCTAATTGACATATATGTAACATGCAATCGGCTGTAATTAGCGAATTACATGTACCGTTAATGGAAGTCGAAATAAACGGGACGAGAGTATATTTGACAAAATCCGCATTTATTTGACGTAATAATTGACATATTAATTTTAATTAGTAGCAGTTATTCATAAAATTTTAACAAACAACGAAATATTGTCAAAGTAAAATTTACGAATAGAGAAATGCAAAAATAAAGGAATATATATGTATAATTTTACATCTACATAAGCTCTAATTTCAATATTAGCTCTAATTTCAATATTCATGATATTTAACTGATCCATTTTCTCGACATTAAATACCTTCTTTCATCGTTTAAAATATTTAATGTATTTTTATAGTTTTATATAAAATTTGGAATAAAATAAAAAATATTTAATAATTAATATAAGTAAATATGTACGTATATGTATAAACGTTTATAATTTGCGTTTACGAAAATTCTACACAACGAAATTTATTGAATATATTTTTCGATAAACAATTCTAGATTTTTGATTCATTCAAGTATATCTGTACAATTGAAATATTTCCAATTAAGCAGCTAAAGAACTGGTAAGTATTTGAAATACAGTTAATATTACATTAAACGATACAATAAAATGGGTTACAATATTGCTCTTTACATTTATTAATTAAAAACTGATATTTTCACATTGCAAAGTGTAGAAAATTCAATAAACTTTGATGTACAGTAAACAATTACAATACAGTTATACGTGTGCTAGGACACGTCGAGCAATTATTCTCTTCCGCGTACAATCGCCATTTATGACGTGGTATAATTCTTTTTCAGAACTCGTGAAATCGCGCTCCGCGGGGCACAACGGGCCCGTCACAGCTCTGCTTTCTATTTTTTGTGAAATCCAATGCCACGCTCGAATGCATCGGGGAAGCGCTGTACATGCTCTCTCAGCTTGTTCAGCGTGGGCAGTTACGATTTCCCGCGTCGCATAATTCGCGACTATTTATTTGCCCTGAATATCAGACCGTGATTTAATGTATAATCACGCTACGCGCGGGCCACATTAATGGTTATTTAATTGCGTGAGCGAGCAGCGCGATATAGGATTACAATCATATTCGTTTGCATGTAAAATGCAGCCGCCCAGCTGCAATAATCATCCATTGACATCTTGCGTATCGATCGCGGCGATCCCGCCGGTCGTCCCCGTTGCAGGTGGCAAACCCCTGCTCCCCCATCCCCCTCCCCTGGTCTTACGAAACGCCCGTAGGAGCCGCTGTCTGAGAGAACCGGGGCCGATCGTCTTTCCGATAGCGGGATGACTCCACGAGATCACGTATACCAGGAGAAAACTTAGCGACCGTGTGGGAGATCAGTTACGAGGGAGGGTGATCGGCGACGAACGATCAAGGCGGGCTCACGGAGCGCGGGTGGTGCGCACGTGAGAGAGGAGGGACGAGAAAAGCATTCGGGATTTAAAAGAACTCTCAGCACCCGGTAACTCCGTTGTCGGATGCGATGCGAAAAGAATGACCGGGCCGGGCCGGCTCTTCCCTACCTCCCCCCCCTCCCCCCCCAAAGACGGGGTAGGGCAGAGGTGAGAGGAAACGGGAAGGGGTTTCCGAAGCGGTTCGGGTTTGGTTCGGGGGGCACGACACCAAAGCCACCTGCTCCCGGAGTTTCCAACTATCCGTTAAGGTCCGAGCGTTCGGGGTCAGGAAACCACCAGCCAATTTCTTTGAGTGCCCGGAGCCGGGTAGTCATCGTCCCCGGTGTCCATTGTGCTCCTATTGTGATCGGATATCAGCGTTATTTTTGCCTGAATTGCAGAACGTTCGGACGTTCTCGTCTACCAGCGGCGAGGGCTCCGCATCGCTAAACTCTGAAGATACCGTATAAAAGATCACAAATTCAGTCGGCCGATCGGATGATCAAAACATTAGCCTTCACGGCGACCGTGGCGATATGTCTAGATCTCGGCGTTCACAAAATGGTGTTCACAAAGACATTGTAAAGTTGCTTTTATTGTAGATTGTTTGATATTACATAAAATAATCTATGTTAAACTAATTAATCAGAGTCAACAAATAATTTTTTATACTTGAGTGTAAGGAATCGAGTTTATTATTTTCTAATCCGAGATTTTAATAAAACGATTTATACATCCTTAACATGTATAAAGATAAATACGTTTAACGGAGAATTTCATATAAATGCAAAGCTGTACAAAAGGTAATATAGAGCTTTCAAGTTCCGGGTTTATTGTTATAGAGTATATCCTTCTTTAAAATTGCTTTTAAGCAAGTTAAAAGGAGTAAATATAAGTTATGAAATTCACAGCGTTGTTATTTTATGCGATTCTCCGTGTACGACGGAAAGAGACGCTTTTAAGATCGTCGAGAGTACCATTAGAAATATTTACGTCACTCTCTCGAGGAATGACGTTAAGGTTCTTAGGAGTATTGTTCGCGTTCTCATTATTTTTAGTGAAAATGTCATTTAGGTTCATACCGTTATTTATTTTAAACGTACTCGTTTGTTGAATAAAGAATTTTCGCAAAAACTTACGAGAGCGTTCCTTATGCAAACGAGGTAATATAATAATTGCCAGAAGATAAGTTTTCATAAAAGTACATATGCACACTTTTAGACGTAAGAATCTCTTCTGTTTGAGTTAAACGAAGAAGTACGTATTATAAGTTATTAACTTGGAGTAAAACTGAAACTATAAGTCCACACATCAAATGAAAAAAGAATATGGAACATCTAAGAATGCGATTACGATGGTACAGGCGATGTCCAACTAACGAGACGTTACAAGTTGCGGAGATGTACAAAAGACAAGGCAGACGTGTACCAAATTGGCTCAGGTAGAAAGTTTAAGAAGCACAAGAAAATTTTCTAAAGCGCTAAGAAGCTTGAGTGGTAATGGGACGGGGATGGGTAAAGGTTCGTAGAGATGAGTTGGGGAGACCCAGAGATGAGAAACACAACTTACGTTAGATGCAGAAACAGAGAATACCACTAGAAATATTATTCACGAAGAAATATTATTCACGAAAGTTTGGTAATGCGAATGAATGAGATGCTGGAGATTGAGATAGATGAGAAGAGGATAATCCGACTATGACGATATCACCAGAATTAACGGGAAAACGCTGATGTATTTTGTAACACAGTTGATACAATATTTTGCGAGATATTCATATTTTTTTTTCAATCGCGCTATGTGCTCGCGCACATAATATTACGTAATTTTTATACATTAAAGAAAATATGTTTGAAAATGTGAAAATTTTATATCAATAGAATTATATTAAGAAAGCAGTATAGCAGAAATAGATTGTCAAGTTGAAAATGTTCAAATGTATAAATCTTTTTCTATTTAGATAATAAAGCGTCACCGTGATTTTACTTATTCAAGTGCGCGCGCAAGTGTGTTTTCTTTATAAAGAAATCATTACTTCAGCAATTAGCCGTTAATGGTTACCTGACATTCATATCTCGCGGGTAATATTTTTCTCTCACCTCTGCAACGACAAATGCAGAGAAAATTTACCTCTACATTTTCCGTCTTTCGACTCCCTCATTCTTTATCTCACTCATTTCCACTTCTCTCCCTCTATCACTCCCGCGCTCCTCCGCGCTTTCCTACTCCACTCTTCCTCCCTCCCTCCTTCCCTCCCTCCCAATCTCATTATGTTCCCTCCTTAATTATTTCTTTTTCTTGAACGCTATTAGCAACTTTCCGCCTGACTTAGTTGTCGCGCGGCTCAAACTTTCATTTATTCCACCTTTAATTCTCCTCCTAGTAATAATACAGCTTCGGATGTAAGTATATCGATTGTAATATCGTCCATTTAATCCCCGGCTAATTTTCACTTCCAAAAGATTTCAGATAATTAAAGATTTAACATTAAAAGAAGGCAGTCCGGAATGATTGATTTCCCCTCTCTGCTACGCTAGGTCGGTGAATTACGGTTTTACGGCACAAACCACGCTGTTATAAATAGGTTTCTTTCACGAAAAATATTCCTCCCCTTGGGAATTAAACTGCTTGCATTTCATCATAGAGAAAACTCGGTCAGGTTCTAATTAACATGACGTTTTTGTACATTTTATTTAAAACATTGTACTGTTTATAACAATTCTTTTGAATAATATAGCTGTTACATATATTCCTCTTTGTAAAACCTAGATTTATTTTACTGATTTCTTCAAGTTCAAAAGTAATTATTTTATAGTTGCAACACTTCATTATTCTCTATACATAAACAACAGATATTATGCAATTAATTCGATTTTGTGTTCATTTGACAAGTAAATCTAATCACATAATTAATAACTAGGGAAAAATGCTACATTCTGTATGATTCATGCATTTATTTAATATATCTATTATTTTCATTGCACAAACATTTACCAAATTATATTCAACTATATTTGTGTTCAGTTGTCATAAACTATTTTTTCGTTACTTTTAAATGCATTAGAGTTTAATATAATATTATTATTATACATGACTATTATTTTATATATATAAATATCTACGAGTTGTTATTAAGATAACAAACATATTACTTTTTAACACGGGATATATACTTTGGTAAGCACAATCTTTCACTCAATCTATTGCCACTAATCCAACGGAAGCTTTCAAAAAAAAAAGAAAGAAGAGGAAGAACGAGAGAGTACGCAATATCCGTTGGAAGGGGTAGTTCAATGCGAATTACCAATCGATCTATGCCGGTAAGGTCCCATAGGTATAGATGCCCTCGAAGTAGGGTCTTTCCTCCTTTTTCTTCGTAGACGGGTGGTGGGTAGCATTAGCGTTAAGAGCAATAGAACAACGTGGCTACAGAGCGTGGCTTAAGGCGAGTCACCCCATACCATCCTCTGCCACAGCGCCGGCAACGGTAGAAGCGACAAAAGCGGGGGAGGGTTGATTAATGGAAGGAGTAAAGTCGTCACCGAACAACCCTGGCAGGCAGGCGATCCTTCTCTCCTCCCTTACGCTTCAACCTCCTCTTTTCCACCACCCCCAACCCCCAACCCCCTTCACCACGTTCCTTACATTTCCGTCACTCCCATTGTTTCTCTCCTTTCCCTTCTGTATCTTTCCCGACGGCGCAACTCAACTCACCCCCTCCCCCCTCCGCCGCGCGGCGTTTCCCGCCGATCGACGTGGAATCACGGCGGTCTGACTTTTATTGTCAGCGATAATCTTCTGGCGGAAAAAGCGAACGGCACCCTTCGCAGAATACGCGACCGCCTCTCACTTAGTTTTTGGGAGGTAAGGTAAAGGGGATAGTGTCGAAGACGTGGCCACCCCTCTCGGATGGTAAAAGCTCCCTCGCACCGAGTCGAGAGAAAGAATCGGCGCGAACCAACGACACCGCGTAAAAGTTTGTTCCTTATCTGAGATGAGGATATCGGGGTTGGCGTAGGTGTGAGTGAGAACGAAAGGTCTTGTTCCATCGTTCTCCTCCCCCCCCCACCCCCTCCCTCCTCTGCAAACTGGTGCGAAGTCAGGTACCGATCGAACACGTAAGCGCCGTTATTCGTACACGGATTCTACGGCGTATATACGCCGGATTTCGGAAAAACTTTTCGACACGATTTCGACAGCACTTCGTTTCACTTTTCGCCGGGAGCAACGACGAAGTAGGCGGCGAGACCAACGTGGAAGTCTATTGCGTGACCTAGGTACACCATCGTCGCAGTCACCGTCTACCACCAACACACCCGCCCCGAACCACCACACAACCTTTGGCCATCTCATAGAAACCGACGAGCGCAGCCCAATCAATTCAACGTCAAACTTAGCCCCGCAGGAAACTGTTCGGAGCGCGTCCCACCTCCGGCGAGTCACGCCATGACACGCCGATTTCCCGCTAAATTTATTTTCAATGCCCTATCGGATAAGCGTGGCGCGGAGGTTTTCTGAGAGGGTAGCGGGCGTAAACATACCGGAGGGAGAAAGTATAGAAGAAATAATACGTTGGTGAGTCCATTTGCTCAAGGAAATATTCATTTGACGAAGTCGCGTAAAATCTTCGCTCGCATACTCAACATTTAACATTAATCGATATAAATATGTTGTCTAAATATGTCTAGACAGAATTATTTATAGAGATATATAATTTTACATACAACGAAAACAATTACAGTAATCTAAATTCAAATTACTTAAACTTCTCGCGATTTACTCGTAATATTAATATGCATTTGACATTGCGTTTTGACTAAGTTATGCTTCTTAAAAAATAAATCATAAAATATTTTTACACTCAATACGTTTTAGTTCGTTTCCCGTAATATGTTTATCTCTTTTCCTTGTGATTTTTTTAACAATACTTCATTGACGAGAGGTTCCTTAAAAGAGTCATCTCATTAATTCAGCACGTCATACTTATGCTTGGAGAAGGGTGGAAACGTTGAAAACGAATGATAGAAACGGTGCGGGAGGGCAAAAGGGAGAGGGAGGGCGAAGAGTAAGTAATCGAGTGGCTCGCTATGCTTTTAATGAGATCCTCGATGACACGAAGACAACTACGTCGGCGACCCCGACGGCTTCGGCGATGTCGTCGGCGACGGCGTCAGCGACGATAGCCGTCGTCGTTGGAAACAGCTCGCTTTGACTTAAAAGTGCGACCGGGCATCGAACGGAAAAACCCCCGGGATAATACTTTCCCAGAAGTTCCCGGCCTCTCCCGATCCCCCGGCCGCACTCTTTCTCGGTCTCGACGACCCCCTGGCTCTACGATTTTTCCGTCCGGTCATGAATAGCAACGAGTGGAAAAACAGGAAAGTTCCGGCCGCGGCGACCAAGTTTCTCACCCAAGTTTCTTCTTAGCAGTTGGAGCCGCTTCTACGTACTGACTAGCGTCTCGCACCTAGCGAAAACGCAACCGTGCGACCGTCGCAAGAACTAACGTTTCATAATTAGCCGCATCATTAATGAGAAAGTATTGGTAAATACCTTGGGGTGGCGCAGAGAAGAACGATTCTCTCGAGTGGATATAGCTCGATGTCTACTTGCTGCAAGTTAATGAATCGTATAGTTTTGTATACTAAATATATTATAAGAAATAATTGTTAATACAGCAGTTCTTAATATACTGTTAATTACATAATTTCTTCTCATTATTATTTTCCAAATTATTCATGCATTAGTTGATGCTGTTGATGTTTCTTTAGCTTAAGTTTGCATCAAGTCTCCTTGTTATTATCAATTGCTTTTTAACTCCAAGTAAATACGGTTCGAATTTCATTTTCAAAACAGCTAATATAGAATATGCTATTTGCGGAAGATAGTTGCGGCATCACAACAAAGGATTTTGGTCTACGGTAGCATAGCACCCAAATTATCTCATCGCGACTAGGAAAGCTCGTTATAGAACTGGGGCAATTGTCGGTCTGTCAGAATCTATGTACCCAGGAAAGTTTTAGTAAAGTGCTTCGCGTAGTTTACCGCCGTTTTAGTGGTGATACCTACATGTACGAATTCTTCCTTTCGTACGCGAAATCAACACTGTAGATATATCATATTTTTGGAACTAGGTTTCGGCAGACAAACATCAGTGATCTAATTTTTAATAATCAATTCGTCATAACAGTCAGTTTAACGTAGGCTTTGGGCATGAAATCGTACATGCTACATGCATTTGCTTTTTTTTCTGTATTACAGAAACTTGTTTGTATTATTAGAAGAAATTTCTGATAAAAATTCTGAAATAATGCTCATCTCACTGATATGTAATATACAAGAGAACGAATGGAAACTCTGTTATTTAAAAATTTATGGACAACGTTCTTCTTTCGTGTATTAAAGGCTCTTCGAGCGGTGCGCAGCGATCGGGCGGTTTTTCCTCCGCTTCGGAATTTCCGCGTACGGCGGAGTAATCGGTTTCGCCGTGTCGTCGTGTATAATCGACGAGACGCGAAGCGGTTTTTATCGCTCGCTTTATCCCCCGCAATACGACGAATAATCGCTTCCATCGTGTCGCCGTTTTAAAAACAGGACGCGGGCGCAACGAGCGGCCGCTCGGTTTTGTTGCGGTAAACTCGGTCGACGCTTTTGGCGTCGTTGCACGACAAAACTGCATGCCGCCCCCCTCCCCTCCCTTGTCGCGACAGGTACGAGCCCGCCCTTGTCCCGGTGGCGTGTACAGCCAGGGGAGGTTGACTTTTTAAACCTCCGCACGCGGAGGAAATTCCCGGCGGTTCAAATAGCCGTCGGCTACGACGAGGGACCATCACCGACACCGCGTCAGTCGTCGCCATCATCGTCACCCTTCCCTGTTCGGAGCGTCAGACCGCACACACGCACGCGGGTGGCACGCGGAAACGCGCTCGTTCGATTCGGATTCAGCGATTTAAATCAAGTTGATTTAAGCTTTTCCCCCGGACCCGATCGGGGGGAATCCGCTTGACCGTGTTCCCACTTTCGCGCGTACCCTCGCGCGTCCGCGCACTCTCTTCGTCGCTATTCCTACCTAATTCCATCTCCCGGCCCTTCTCCACCCTCCTTCGCGCCCGACGATGGGACGCTCACTTCGCGCGCGCGCTTCCCTCTCTTTCGACGATGCCGTTTCCATTTGTACCAAACGCGACCCGATTCAGCGCGATCGACACCAAACGCGCGCAACGAAATCGATCTACGAAATGCAGTTACCGTGACCGACGTGCATTGTAGCGCCGGAGAGTGGAGGGAGGAGGTGGGGTCCCGATTTCGCTCGTCCGTACTCCCCGCACGACACGAAAAGCGCGAGATCGATTTGGCCTGATCTGCTGACCGTTCGTTTCTTGAAATTTGGATCCGACAAGCTGTGCAGATTTCTATCTGCGTGTGTGCTTAGCATTTTTTAAAAACTTGTTTGTATATTTTTGTAATCTGCAACATATTGCATATAAATGAAACGAAATGCGTGTATATATTATAAGCTAAGAAATAAGCCTGTACATTTTTTTCAAAAAAGTAATAAACTTATAAAAATTCTAAATGAAAATAGCATTTTTTTTTTAAATATAGTTTAACTGAATAGCGTTTAAATCAAACGTTGCGACATTAATGTCGTAACGTTAATCTCGTCTAAAATATTGTATGCATTCACGCCGTTCCGCCTGTTTATGCTTCAGAGATCGTTACTGCAGCGGCCATTATTAACGTTGCCCAGCGGAAAGCTTGTCATTTAATTGGCATCAATTCCCGAGAATATGGCCCCGGTATCGAGATATTCCCGTGTCGTGATTTCGTATGATATCGATTCTACGTGCGGAATACGCCTAATTCCGGACACCGTGGGTGCCGTGGTGCCCGGCAGGGCTATTGCGTGTCGACTAATTGATGCCGGTTTATTAGCTGCCTCTTTCGGCCGCGGAGGCGTGAACTGCCGGAGTATTATTCGACGTCCGACTGCGCGCCAGAGGCAGCGCCCGATGCATAATTAATTTGAAATTGCATTGCGCGAGGGAGCGAGAACTTGCGCGCCGCGCGGAAAGGCCATGCGGCGGGGGGGGGGGCGGGGAGGTGTTTTGGAGCGTATACGTGTATACGTATGGGGAGAGGAGAGGGCGATGGTGTGACGGCGATACGGGGGAAGGCGAAACACTGCAGGCGCAACACTGCGGTCGTACCGTTTCCGGGCCTGACGTGCGGTATTGTTCCGCGAACGGTTTTAAGGTCGTGCTCGCCTTGTCTTCCCTCGCCCCGCCGCTCACCCAGCGCCCGACTCCTTTGACTGATGCATTTCGCTTGAGCCCTCGACCCCATTTGTATGCACCACGCACGTAAGTCAGGTACAAAGTTAAATTGCCGCTACATTGTGGCCCCCAAGACGTTGGGCCAGGTGATACCAACAAGTCGCCCTGAAAGTCTCGCCGTCGTCGCAACCGGCGCACGTTCGCCGAGAGGTTAAAAAGCCTCGAATCGGTGCGTGTCCTCGTCTTCTTCTCTTTATCCTTTATGCACCTTATCCATGCCGTCTCTTGTCAGACTTTTCCGCAGTTCGGATTCGTGTCCGGGGTAAGAACCACCGTTCGGCGGCGCTCGGCTTAAGCCGCGTGTGCGCCGCGGCAGACTCTCCCGCGCATAATTTTTCTTTCTTCTTTACGGATTCGATAAAAGTGACGTCGCCGCATCGTGATCGATGCGATAAAAGATGCATTTACATCCCACAGCCGCCGTACAACATAGTCTACAATATCAGCTATTGGAATATTGGCTTCATTTGCCTCTTTCCTAAATCATACATATAGTACTTAAGATTTGGAACTGTCAATAATGCATACTGATCAATCATTAATTGGATTTAACGACGGTAATTTGTAAGCTGCGTTCAACAATAAATTATTAAGTTTCGAATTGTTTCAATTTACTTTAATAAATTGTTAAAATAATAATAAAAATTTTGCAGAGCTTTTAATATAAAACATAAATGACAATGTGTACGATGTTCTACATGCTCGATCTATGAGAAAAACTCTCTCTGGAAGAACTAAACTATATATTTTTTTTTTGATTGATAAATGTTTTGTTAACTGAAGTAAACTATTTTTACATTTACTTGCACACGTACATTGGAAATATCAATGTAAAAAGTACATTGAATAAAATATTCGTCGAAATATCGAAGCTTGAATTAAATTTTCTCTAATTGCATAGCATAGGCATGATTCAGTTTTCGGCTTTTAAGCAAAGACCAACGAAATTTACGATCCAATCCGGCATTGGAATGGATATGTATAATCTGTACAAAGGCGGTCATCATTTTTAAGCAGATTATATATTGATGAAAATACGATGCATCCAACTTTTCGGGCCAAGCGACTAAAATTACGATATATTGCAAAAGCAGCGGAAATCACAATAAATTGTATCAAGGCAAACTCGCCACGCACACGAGAGATAGAATCAACAATATACACATAACAATGAAGATAATTTATTATTCTATGACATAACAATTATTTCAGCATTGAAAGTTATTCATTATTACGTTCAATGTTATATTTAACGTTCGCAAATGATGGGCGGTGTGATATTTAACGTGTCCATTAATACACACATTAAATGCGATTGGCTGTATTTAAAAAAAGCTGTGTTCGATATCAGTAAGGAGCAACCTGGATGATATGAGGAATGTGTATTTGCAAAAGTTTCATTTATTTAACGTAATATCGCGCGAATAATAGTAAAATCCTTACAAAGTTAATTGAAATCCGTTCAGTATTAATTATATTAAAAATATACATGTACACGTTACCTCAGATATATGCATAAAAAAAAATGTTAGAAACGGATTAAATTTCTACATTAATTAAATGCATTATGTACAATTGTGTTGGATCAGTACAGTGTAATAATGTATTCACACACTGAACGTATTTTCTGGGCAATAAGTTTTAACACATACGTCAGAAATTTTGACAGCTGATAGTAACGCCAGCACGTGTTTCAAGAAAAGACAGCGGCACATTCTGCGGGTGGGAAACGCCCGTAACTAATGGGGAACGCTTCGCACGTGCTGTGACGTCTACAATTTATCAAAACTTGTTCAGAGTTATTTTACGAGTTAGGTGGCACGATACGCTTCCATACGTGGCTGCACGGGGCCAAAACGACCGCATGTGCATTTGGATCGAGATAACCAATGATTTTGACGAATTATGCGACTACACGCTGCGATTCTGTTCACATAACAAATGGTTTACAAATTATTTCGATAGCGATAAATTTATCTCTTGCCATGTTACACAATATTTACATTGCTTCATCATGCAATGTATAAGCCGCTATCATCTGCGTTATATATCAACCAGGACATATTTACTCTATAATAATTATACACGTTGACCTCTAATAATTATACACGTTGACCGAAGAAAGAAATGCGCAACGTTAAATTATAAAAATTAATATTATTAATTGTTTCATTAAGTTTCTTAAAAATTTAATAAAATAATGTTCAGAGTAATAAAATTTCTTAAATATGATAGCATTTAATCTAACATGTATTCTTCTAATTGTATATCATTTTAACAATTTCGATCACAATTTTACATCATTTTTATTTAAAGTATTTAAATAATATTGTTAAAATTTCTTAATTGCTTTTGGTTACTCTCTGGATCAAATATATGAATTTCTGCGAAAAGTCATTTATTTAGTTGTCTGTTATTTATTGACATAAAAGTATATCTGCTTTTCATTTTGTCATAATTAAAGATAAAACATGCATTTTATTTTATGTCGTTCATTTTCATTAAACTTAGTGATTGAATAAAAACTGGAAAGTCCAATGAGAAAAGTTTTTACCGTACGTATTATAAATTTAAATTTCTCTCTCTCTCTCTCTCTCTTTGTTATTTCTATATGTCGTATAAATGACACGTCAATTTATTTTCCATATATATTTTCTTTTTCAAAACTTATATATAAATATTATACATGTATATATTATATAACCGTAATATCCATTATTTCGTTTTTAGATTACCTCTTGCGAAAGTTATATGAAGCATAACGTACGTAAATGCGTACTAGTGCGTACTCTGCACTGTGCGCTTTTTCTACAGATACATTTCAGTTCCCTTTGTTGTACTCTTATCCATGTTTTCTGTTTTATCTTTTCTGCGTTTCTCTAGCTGGTATCTGGATTTTCATTACCTGTGGAGGGCGGATCCAGGATGAAATATATGACGTACTTCTCACTAATCCTTCACGCGAAGTAGCGTGGAGAAGGATCGTTTATCTACGAATGCATACCCGTTCTATTGGCGGACAAAACAAAAATAAAATATATTATATTTCGCAAAGACGAGATAAATTTGGAAGCTCGTTATTTCATTAATATTATAACAAGTGAGTTCTTGCGTGAATTTTTTCGTAAACAATGCGATACGTATTACTCACCCAAATAATTTGTCAAGATAACATGACAATAGAAACGTTTAACAACCTAATAAGTAAAAAGAGAACGACTTGTTTAAACTACCTGGAGAATCATTTCTTTATAAGCGACAGCATTTCTACTTAAAAAGTTTTTTCCATTGTTTAAGTAAATGGAAGTATCGTAAAATATAACTGTATATGTATTACCAATTTAATAATGATAACATACAGTTATATTAAATATAAATATACGATAAAGAACTATATTACATTACCACTTTTCATTGGAGTCGCAAGAATAATTTAACGAAAATTTTTACGAAGAAAAGCCTTTTTTGTAATGATGCTTTTAATATATTACTGGTAGTCACATAATTTATTGATGAAAGAACCCCATCCATTTGTGTTATTAAAATATTTTTACTGATTTAGCTGTTTTATATCAGATTTGCAAGCGTGCTCCATTCGAAACGCTAATACATGAGGTTGTGCATATGTCTTTGACGCGATACATGAAAATGGAGTATGAAAATTAGTTTCGTTATTAGAATGGTTCGCCGTTTCTCAAGGTGTTCTCTTGCATCAAAGCAACTGAGTTGAAGAGATACACGTTTCAGAGAAGTACTGTGTGCGATTTACTACACGATTAGATTTGCAAAGTCGAGATTTACTTATTCGCATTACTAGATACATCTAAACAATTACTATTAAGGCGATTTAATATAACGAAACAGTTATTTAAATTTAAGAAAGAAGCGGAAAATAAAATTTTGAATTTTATCGCAAATTCTACATGCTTTATACAAAAGATATAAATATAAAGGTATTATAAATTGTAGTTAAAAATATAATGTGGTTTAAAAACTACGTATTTAAATTTGGTAACTGATGTATTCTTATACGATATTTCTTTGTATTTTACAACATACTTTTTACATTTATGTGTCACCATTAATTTTTCAAAATGGTGGTCTTTTCAAAAGAACATGAGACGTTTTGCTTTCTTGTTTGTTACGAGCTTTCATTGTCGCATAATTTATGTTCGCGAATGAAATATGTTTTTCGTCATGCATGTGTGTGAGACAATAAAAGAAAGGTTGGCTCGCTACACCCTGTTAAGCTCAACGTAAATGAGTGGGCGTGAATTAGCAAACACTTTTCACACTCGTGCATAGAAAATAAACTTCTACAAACACCGCGCCACCGAGCACTAAATAGCATACAAAATTTATCATTTAACTTTTATTAATAATTTATGGTCTTCGTGCTATGAATTTCCTTCGCTGTATATATGCATAATATTTTTGCAATAAAAAATTTTAATTTATTACACGATCTTGTGTAATAAGCGGTTTGAATGTGTGTAGTATTATAACTGTATACAAAAAATGTATACGTACATGTCAGAAGTATCTGTCGTTTTTATCACCAAGAAAAGAGAAGGAATTGTTTGAAATACGGATTTTCATGGAATAAATAAAATAGAGGAACTTAATGAGAAATTTTAAGAGAAACATTTTTATCTAATGCTATTTAAATCAATTAATTTTTTATGTAATTGTGTAATTCTTTCGTTGTAATTAAATCTATACTTTTTGCGTAACTGATATTGTGTAAATGTATTGAATCAGTTTACTGCGTACGGACGCAATAACGCATCAAATATTTAAAATTGCACAGACTAAACTAACATTATTTGACAAAAAATAAATATGGATTGGTCCGCGATTCATTATATGAACACTTATTGTTCTCGCATTGTATAATAAAACTGAATTAAAGCAAAATCCCTGGCATTTGTAGTACGTACATATACAGTGAGATATCGAGAATCGTGTAATTTTCACCATGTAACTATATCAGCACCGCATACCTGTAGAATCCGAGGAATTATCTTTCACCGCGTCGACCGAAACAGGTGGCAAAGTGATAAATTCCTTCGATATTTAATCGCTCTATATTGATCATTGACCGAGCGCCATTTAATATATATACACACGTATCTATATATATATATATATATATATATATATGTGATGAACGATTTTCTAACAAATCCAGAAATTCTTTATATGAGATGATCAGAGAGTGACCGCGTAAAACACTATCGCGCTATCCACTATCGCATGTCAACTTATGAACGCGAACATCGAGCTGGCAAATAAGCGTAAAGCATCCACTTTCCCGTTAGCAGATCAACGTGGATGTTCCCGGTTTATGCACCTATAAAGCTTCGCTCGCCTTCATCGCCATTCACGTCGTTGACGCTGCGGATGGCGGCGAAGGGTGATGGTCACGGTGCGGTACGCGATGTATCCTCTGGTCATCGGCATGCGGCGTGTAGTTCCGTGAGCACGGAGAGGATTAACTGCGATACCACACTATACGCGGAAAGGGGTTAAGAAGGGTTGCATGGGCGAACGGTGAACGCGCGATAGGGAGATGAGAGACATAACGTAGCCGGTTTGATGGAGTTGCCGTTTGCTGCGGCCGCGTGTGAAACTGAAAGATACGGCCGACCCCCTGTGTCCGTGTCCGAGAACGAAGGAGAGTACAGGGTGAGCCAGAAAGGAATAGATCAGCGGAGGCAGCCGTTATAGGGAGAATGCAGTTGTAGCAGAGAATTGAGCCGCGTGGGACAAGAGTGCTGTTCGCTGTTGTTCCCCTGTCCACACTCGTGCACTGAAACTCTAGCCATCATAGACTCTGCGTTGGATCCTCCATGCTATCTCCTCCTCTCACCCTGGGTTATCCTTCCCTGTCTCGCACGCGTTTCTCCTCCCCCCCCTCTCTCTCTCTCTCTCTCTCTCGTTCACCTGGCGGCATTCCACTTTCCTCTGACACGGGCCCACCCTCTGTTTCCATCTCTTTCTTCCCCGTCGTCGCTAGTCTAGTCGCTCTTGGTCTAGTCCTCTTTCTCTGATATGCGGGGTCGTTCACTGGAGCACTTCAATTTGCATTACGCTCGACCGCGCATAGCCGAAGGATCAATTAAATTTCTATTAAGCGAAGCAGCCTTTTCCGTCCACCGTCCCGACCAGGCTTAGCGCGCCGCAGGCGCACGCGCCATTTATCGAGGAGATTATTTGCATTGTCTTCTGTCGGATTTGCAAATTATTTATTATTCAATATTATTTTACGCTGACGTTTCTGTCTATTGACCAGTAAATTCTACGATAAGGATAAAAATGTTAATAAAGATGAAAAAAAATAGAGAAAATGAGGACAATTATATAAAATTGCCGATTTAAAACATAAACAAAATTGCAAAGTCAGATTTTTAATTACTAATTTTGTAGTAGTACACGTAAAAGTATAATTCAGATTTTCCGCTGGCAACAAAGAAATTATATTTGCAAGATAATATTTAGAAATTAAATTATATAAGATTACAAATTTATTTTTGTATAAATTATTTTTGTATTGTAATACATAAGTTTTTTTAGGATATATCTTAAATTATTTTAATTATTTTACTTAAACGATTCTTAAACGTTATCTCACACTTTTAAAATTTTATATATACGTATATATATACATATATATATAAAATTTAATATATAATTATTAATGTTATACTGCATAATTTTTATAGTTTATATATATCTAATCTATTTTACTAACTGATACAAATTACTGTTATCAAATCAAACTTACCTGTATAAATATAAATTGTTTAGCAATTGATAAAAATAAATTAAATAGAACATAGGTCATTAAAAGGGGAATCAGAATTTATATAATATCGATATGAAAAAGTATTTTGCGTCAGTATTAATGCACTTTTTTCTTTGATAAAAACTGATTTTATTATCCGAATTTCAGATATCAGGAGTCCGAAATCGTCTTCTCCTTCGTTGGGCTATGAACTAGTCTTTTTTTGGGAACGACAGAGCTTACTTTGGACACTCATCTTCGTGTCGGTGGCATGGCTATATCGCTTTTTATGAATGACACCATATGGTGCCGGTTTTTCCAGAATATGGATGATAATAAGAAATACGGATAAGTTATGTACATACGGTGGCTAGAATAAGATTATATATATCAAAAATTTTGCAATATTCTTCTTACATAATGCCAGGACTATCGCAAAGCGTAATTTATCGTTTATCGTTTTATAAGCACAAGGTAGGTATTAACTCTGTATTACTTGTTTTATTAACAAAAATATACAAGAAACGAATTTTCCGAACCGAGATTGAGTTTCATCGTCGGATAAAGAAAGCGATTTCGGATGTAGTCCTCTTTTATAGAATTGATTTAATCGGCGAAGCTACTAATTCCGCCGCGGGAAGGCGCTTTTTCCGGGACCAGTCTTGAAATCGCTTTTTCCACTCTTTGCTCGGCTTACTGCGGAATCCTTACATTCGCGGATGGCGTCGGCGGTATACCGGTTTTTATCACCAACGCCATAACGGTTGCATCATTCTCTTTCTCTTCTCGCCACGATCGGCGGCTGAGACAGGCAAGCTTGGCCACCAAAGGGGATCGCAAAAAGGTTATTTGCCGGCCTGATCCGTCATGAGGCCGGACGGGTGACGGGTGTTTTTACGTTTCCGTGTCTATGGGACGAGGATATGCTCGACCTTCCCGCCCTGCGCCACCGCTCGCGAGGTAATCCCTGATTATCGTGATCGAATTGCGGTAGTACTGATAAAAGTACGCGCTCTGTATATGTATAACCAATCAGCTCACCTCTTTGGCGGTAAACAGCAAAGTCGTGTGTGTAAGACACACCACCGTCAGTTCCTTCTTATAATATTTCTTAGGAATATCAAAGAGAAGGAAGAAGATGGGTGAAATCTATCGGGAATTTTTATTTATGATCCTGTCGATCGTGTGTTTCTTGTGCTTCCTCGATAAAAGAGGGATAGCTAATTAGCCCTTTGATGCGCACAATATTTCAGATCTTATGCATATCTACTATCAAAAACTAATGTAAACATTTTTTTTAATCTTGTGCATATATTATTTTTCTTAATGTAAAAGTAAAGGTGCTATTTTTTTACATTAAAATTTTTATTAGCGTAAAATTTCAATATCGCAGAGAATAATTAAGGTAGATACCTGATAGAATAAAATGAATTCTATTACGTTAAGATAATTTCTCAAAGTATAAAAGAGCACAGTCCGGAAGCCTAAAAAGCTATCCCTTCATATGAGCACTATCCGAGGATTAAAGCGAGATTCCCGATATCGTGTGATCCAATATACAATATTTATTTCCAATATATTTTAATTACATTTTTCATTGCATGATATAAATTTTGCAATATAGGCACACACGCATATTTATTTAATACATATAATTGCTAGGTATTTTTACACGATTTTTGTAGAAAAGATTATATGAAATTCTTTATAAAGTTTGCAATATGAAAATGCAACAAAATAATGTATCATATGACATATAATATGCTTTTTCACCGTTACGTTATATTTTTTTACCTCAAGCGACGGAATACCAATTGTAAATAAAATGTATCATTGTTTTAAATAACAAATTGAGATATAATATAAAAGACAAGTTGAAAATAGGAAATAGAAAAAAACATGATGTAAAAAAAAAATCACATTCCTGTGCTATTCTGCGCGTTGTACAGGCTAACAAGTTCAATTCAATGAATCGTTATGTACGCCGAAACCTAATTGACTCTGATCCTGTCAAACAAGCGTGTGCCGTGTTGCCTCGCACGCAGCGATTACCGGCATGTATCCCGCTTGAATAGTGTCATTCGATGAGATCAGGTAAGCCATGGTTGCAGATGTTGCAGGAAATGTTTCGTACGTAATGCGATTATATAGTAACACTATACACGAGCAATATAATACACGTGTATTGTGTGTAAATAAATTGTGTACAAATTAAATATACTATATATATGTATGTGTATGTGTGACTTCCCAATTTTTATCGACCCTCTACTGCCGATACCCTTCACTGCAATGTAATTTAAATATAATCCAACTCAGCAAATTTAAACGCGCGATGAAGTTACCATTCAATGGGGAGCTTATACGCGTCGCATAATTAAGTTCCATGATAAATGGAACTGAAAGAGAGAGAGAGAGAGAGAGAGAGTGCGAGAGCATTATGTTTTCAAAAGAACTGTATATGTGTTACTAAATGGAAAGCACTTATTATATTTCGAAGCAATAATACAATACAGCTGATCTATCAAATTTATAGTTTTCGTTTATATATCGAAAAAGTCAAACAATAAATAGTACATTGTGCGATTAATAAGAAAATAAAATAAAATAAAATTTCTTTTAAATTTCACTTAAATTTAAAACTTATTTAATTCAAAGTTAATTTTATATTTAAAAAGAATTTATTTATTAATGTATGATGCGGACAAATATATTCACACATAGATATTACATTTTCTTATTCTTGTAGAGAAAATAAAAGTAGGGTACGAAAGAATTTTTCATATCTTGTATAATTTCGTAGAATTTCCTTTATTCTACATTATATTCTAAATTAGAAATATCTGCGAAACCATTTAAGAAATAAAGCTCTTCACTGAGAGAGTGAGTTAGAGAGAGAGAGAGAGAGAGAGAGAGAGAGAGAGAGAGAGAGAGAGAGAGAGAGAGAGAGATATTGTACTCACCGATCACATACATATTTCTTTGCTTTACGTTTACTCAATTGCGTGCTTATTAAGCGTGACAAATTCTTTATCCACGTGAAATGCATGACCTTTTTGCCATATCGAATTCCATATATGAGCAAGATCGGAA
>NW_012028169.1:329183-376023 GCF_000956235.1 Wasmannia auropunctata
AGAGAGAGAGAGAGAGAGAGAGAGAGAGAGAGAGAGAATGAGTTATTCTTTAAATACATTCATAATCTCTCTTCTTTCATCTCTTGTTCACATTTATAAGAAATGAAGATTATCAATAGTTGAATATTAATTTCTAATACAGTGTCATAAATTATGCTATTTGCACATAAATATAAATTTTATTTAATTTAAATTGGAAATTAAACTAATTAAGTATTTAATTAAATTTGATGTTGAGATAATGTTTTATTAAGTGCGTTATTAACTATTTATTTTTTAAATCCTATTTGCATATATCAAACGTAAAACTGTCTATCTGCTGTTAAATCAGAGCACTAGATTTGTAACGCTACTGTTTCCTCGATCATTTCTCAATCGTTTCTCGTTTAATCAGTCGCGATACACGAAATATCTGTACGCATGTACATACGTTGAATACGTCCAAAATTACTGTAACTTAAATGTTGAAGCATTCACGATACCAAGTACGTATTGGACCAAGTTAAAAATGCACGATGTCAGTGCTCCCTCAATCACATAACTTCGTAGTAATCGATCTTTGATTCAAAATCTTTCCTCGCTGCGAAACGTGCACCGTCATACGGACAAATTCTTCCGTTCTTCATTCTCCGGTTCGACTCTCCTTCCGCATCCGCGTTTCTTCACCGTCCGTCCTTCTCTCTCGCGCGCTCGCCTCCTTCCACATCCCTTTCTTCCCTCCGCGCGAGCGTCCCAGCCACCCCGACAGATAAAACTTCATCCTCCGCTCCGTTTCTCACACCGTCACCCATACCATGCCATTTATATACGATTTTTCTCGTAATCGCGAACATCCATTTACGACGGGCTCCTTCAATTTCTCGTTACCCCAACCCGCGGGCCCACCCGTGGCACCCTGCACCCCCGGTCGTGCCAGCAGCGTCGTGCCTCCCTTCTTCGGCTTTACGCCGCCCCCTCCACCGAAGCCAGACGTCCTTTGCTATTGATTTACGACGGCTATTTGCAAGATCACGCCGAGCGCGTTAAAACTTTCTACAACTGCGCCACGCCTTGTGTCGTATTGCTTCTCCTAGCGATTACGCCGAGTCATTCTGAAATGTTTCTGAAAGTTCCGCCGGGGATCGGACGCTGGCCAGGCGCGGGCGAGGAAGCCGCCGCCGCAAATCGCCCGAGGCTGTTGCTGAAAACGTGCCGCGCCGTAATAATTCGTTCTGCTTTCACGCTGCTTTCCTATTAGACGTACCACAGTGTCTGAATCCGCGCGAGTCCATATTGTGTTTGAAAACGTTATTATTTTTATAAAATCTTATCTTTCTAGAATGATCAGAACGCGATCAGAATTAGCTTTCTCCTTATTTTGCATAAAATTTTGTATGTGATCCGCATAATGACAGGACTACAGTAAATACTATTATGTGTGTTCTCTCTCACGAATAGAGAATAACAAAAATGTTAACTGTTAAAAATTGAAATGTTTATTGATGTTCAGGAAAAAAATAAAAACTCCTACAAACCGATTTGAGATATGAAAAAATTCTTCTATATCTCTTTTTTTATGTCTCGTGCAAAAATCGGAAAGTGTATATCTCTGTGTGTGAGTATATTTGTCCTCGGTATCTATCTAACAGTCAATCGGTCAAAACAATCTCTACGTTAAAACATCTGGTATCAGATCGAGTTGCGCTGCCAACAATTGGAGATGGTTATCATTTCCGTTTTCAAATTGGAATCGTGTCAACCTTTCAAAAATTCGAACAATCTAGAATCGATTCAACAACAGTCAGAATTTGTATAAATGCTTAAGGTAATTTAGAAAATCTTTTCGTTACTGAAACTTTTTTTGTTTATTAAATACAAGATAGCAGTCGTTTAAATCTTAAAGCTTTATAAAAACCGAGATATTGGCTTTTAAAATTATATATATATATATATATATATATATATATATAGTAATAAAATACATATAAAAAATTATTTAAAAGACACAGAGAAAAAAAGAGATTTTTGAAAATTTTTTCAGTGCTATTTGATTAATTATATGTATTTGTGGCGCAAATCATGCAATTCTTTTCCACATAGCAATCTCTAAAAGAGTAATTATTAAAAATAAAATATTGTGATTTTTTATTAAAGTGTAATTAAAAAGCATGGTGTAAGAATAGTTGTTTTAAGGTGTGCAAGCAATTTAATAATTTACAGCTAAATTTAAATGTGCTTTAAAACATGTTTACGTAAATCAATAGGAAGCATACGAAAAGTTTTCTATATGTGTGATCTAATTTTAATTTTGAAATTATTATGCTATTTTAGAAATATATTAAAGTTAATATTTTACGTGAACTTTATACTTGTTAGATTAGAAGAACAATGCATACAAATAATAATGTATCTTTTTTACGCGTATAAATTAAATAGATGACGTTAATAAAGCAACGGGGAAAACCCGAAAGGCAATTCTTCACAATACAATTAACAATGCATTACCACTTAACTAACGTATGACATCCACAAATTGTATAATACCACTGTTGTTAACCAAAATAATATAAAATACAATTGCAAAACAGCTTCGAATGGCATAAGCCGTTGAATCGGAACATCCGCGTAAAATGTTTATGCTAAAACATGCAGCCGCCGAATGAAAAGCTTAACGCAATACGGTTACGTGCAATCGCGCGTGCTTTAAAATAATTGAAACTTCAATAATTAATGCAAATGAAAGTGTAAAATGTACATCCATTAACGACGGCGCTTCGGTACGTTTTCGCCATCAATGTTGTAAAATCAGCGAACGGATCGAAACCATATGCGAAATCATGAAACGTTCTCGCCAAGGGGTTCGGCCGATGCGGCGCAACCTGGTTTAACGTGTCGAGATACCATGGCCATTTACGGCGCCAGCATATGAAAAGCTAGTCTACAGCCGCAGCTCGAGCACTCTTGATTCACCTCTGTCGACTCGTAAATGAATCCACTCACTTGATAGGCAGTTAAAGCGCCTGTTGCTTTAAGGATCGCATGTGAGCTCTTCGGCCACGTAATAGGTACGTACTATGGCGCGAGACACTGCCATGTCTCCTGATACGAGATTTCTAAATGTTTTTTTAGGCTCTTAACACGAACGATTCAATTAATTCATTAACATTTGTTTGATTATAGGCGTATAAAAGATTTCAGACGTTCAAAAGAACGTCATTCATGCTAGATGAAGATGTTCATTTTCATAAACACATTTCGGATTAGGTAATATTCTGGCGCTGAATTTAATAACGAATTGATGTAAAAATAAATTTCTATTTTAAACTTTTTTATTAGAAATTCATTTCAATTTTATAAAACTGTATGTATATGTTCACTTTTTGTATTTGTATAAATTTTTAATGTTAACTCACTGTAGTTTCCAACAATAATGCATCCGATTTAGAAACGATTTAATGTAAAGATTGTGACTTTAAATCTGAACATGATCTCTTGATTTTAACAATGTTGGTATGGTTAGGATCACCGTATTATTTTTCACTATTATATAATTATTTAATGTATTTACAATCGTTATTCTTATCAATAACAATTTATAATTTTGCTGAAGAAGGCTCAGTGTAGCTCGAAACGTTCGATGAATTATTGATGTATGAAAATATTTAATCCACGGTTTAATCATTTAATCTTTTTAATCTTTTATGCTCATTTCCATTAGCTTAAAATTTTATGTAATACTCTCAACTTCAATTAACGTTATTATTTTTAATTGATTATATTCAGAAAAAATTAATGCAATTATAATATAAATATGCTTTATATAAAAATTAGTTGAGTTTATTAAAACTGCTATCTAGTATTATATCTGTATATCCAGTAAGTTTTTCTAAAATGTTTCTCATCGATTTGGGACTATTTAAATAGCCTGTTGCTCGGTGAATGTAGTGTGTCGCTTATAATTTTTTAATTCCATTGTGAAGAAATCACATATCCCACGTGTGGAGATTCTTCCGATATGAAATTCTGTTCACGTTTACGCCGGTGCTTCCGACACCTTTTTTCACGTCCTTCGACAGCTGGCAACAGCTGTTGTGAAAAGCTGCCCAAAACGAAGACATAGTTCTCCAACGAAATACGAGACCGTTTCCGAGAGTTTATTTTTCTTTTTGCACGTCTGAGAAAAACAAGGCATATCAATTTTCCGCTATCGTCGTCCCATCTCTTTTCCCCTGTCTTTTTTCTAGTGAAAAATAGATTGTCTAAAGCGTAAGTCATAATTGGAATCACTGGATTTTGCTCTTATTACATAATAGACATTTTCCATATACGAAAGCGATTGTACTATCAATTTGTTTGTAATTGAAAATTATATATAAGCTTCTCTCCTACACAACATTAAATTGTATGATTAAAAAATGACATTCGTAGATTTAAAATTAAATTCAAATGATATCTTTAAATGTCTTGATTTTTATCTTAATAAATCGTAAGAGCTGGAGCAACGAACCTTTTTTAAAATTTACCTTTCATTCGATACCTTTTTAAAATACATAATTTCATTATCTCATTAAAAAACCTGTTTACTGAAATACTTTCGTATTAATGCGATAATAAGGTAAACACCGCGAGACATTAGTAGCGAGGCAAAACGATGATATGCGACATGCGTCGTCATACGGCATCGCGGCACATCCCCGGCACATCTCGGCGCGCTTTCGCACGCGCGCGTTACTGCGCGGCCGAAAATATACCGGCTCATAAACTGGAACAGTGTGTATGCAGGCTTATGGATGTGCCGGGGAGATGGGTAGGCAAGCTAGAAGGAGATTTAGTGAGATCTTAGGGTAAAGTGTGGATATTGAGGGTGTATCACTCACGGGCTGCGGTTGCGACCCACCAGTTTCTCTCCCCCCTCGCCGTCGATCCTCGGCGTAGGTTTCTGCCGAGAAACGCCATCCAGGTACATACCTGCACGTGAGTAGTGGATGCTAACCCGGTGCGCGGAACACATACCGACCTAGCCGTACGGATCGGTAGGCAGTCTCGGCCATTTATGTGTGTGTCCGTGCCATTAGTAACCCACAGCGCAGCAACATCTTCGACGGTAATGCAAATCGGAAATCCGCCCACTCAATTACACCGATGCAGTCCTAATCATGCGTGCACCGGAGCACATGCTGCAATCAATGTCCCTGCGGCATCTAATTCGTGCGATGACGGAGGATGACGGGTTAATACGAAGTTCGTCGACCCGTACGCCGCTGCAAAAAAAAATCGATAGGTCATCATAAATAATGCGCTCGTAGGATACGGCCTGAATGTAACATTGAAGTTACAATTTCAATTCAAGCATAAAACAATGAACAATTTATCGATGATTTTGATAATTATCACGTTTGAGAATAATCGAATGATCGTGCGATTAGCTGTTTTATGAAGACACTTAACAGAACCAATCCGAATTATGTAAAGTAGCCCCTCCACCCCCCCCCCCGTTATACTTTTCGCATTATGTGATGCGAGAAACGTGCAAATCTGCAAGAATGCATCTCGTCCATTGATAACTATGGAAAACAAAAATATTGAAATCGCACTGAGCAAATATTGAACGTGGACATAAGAATAATATGACGGTATATCCGTCAGTATGTTCTCGCATTCCATATTTGTACAGCAAACAAACAGCGATAAAAAAATCACGTGATACGCCCTGTGAAAGCGCGCGGTTGATATGGAAACGGCTGATAACGTCTTAAAAAAAATGGACTCAGGTCAATGAACTACAAAATCTAGAACAAAATTAACCAACGTCTCACAATTCTCAGATTAATCGCGTTAGAAATATTAATATTTTAATGATATTGAATTGTACATGTGTGCCAATTCTTAAAGATAGCATCTATTAAATAAGTAATTATTAATACTTAAATTTAATAAATGTTTCATATTGCCAAATATTCATCGCAAATATTCCGATTAATTATGCTTATTCACGGATAACACAAAAAGAATTAATATTAATATACTTTCTGTATTGCGTAACAGAAATGTAAGAGGCGTGCAAAACGAGCATTTACAGGTGATGTAATAATTACCTAATGATAAAGCTAAGTGTTCACTCAGATTTATTCAGTATCTCATATTTATATAATGAACAACAAGGATGAAAATCACATAACACCACGTGTGCCGTACAAGCGCGACGCGAGAATGACCGGTGGGTCCGAAGCTTTAACGAGGTTTACGGCTATAACGTAAGATTCATGTCCGGGAGAACATATCTTGATTATATTACATTACCATGTAAGGCGAGCCTAGTGATAACGAATGTATGGACAAGGTTCCCCGTGCCCGTGTACGGTCATAGATAGGCGTCGTTGCCATGCCGTACCGGTCGCATACGAGGTACACCCACTAATGGGAATTAGCACCAGTGGCACAATACTGTCCTCCCTATTCCCATATACATCGGGATCAATCAAATCTCCAATACCGCGGTGAGCTTCTCGATGACTACGTTTACAACGTAGACCGCGAGCTCATCAATCCGAACCTGCTTCGGCCGGGGAGTCGATATCGGTTTCTCCGCTTGCATTGTTATCGTGTACCCACCCAGACGACGTAGGACGACGTCTATATCGGAGAAGAGACGGGGTTCCGCAAGATACGGCATCGTAAGGAAATCTGTGGAAGGCATTATCCTTCGCATGGAAGGCGAATGGCGGCGTGGCGGGAGCGGATATTTCAACGCGTATATCCACGAGGCATTTATTTTTCGTCCAGGGTTTATGCAGGAGCATTTGCATATTTCCGTGACATCCGGGCATTTCGTCGTTCGACAGCAAACAAATTCGACGGGGAAGACTGACCCCGGCTTTTCGCGCCGCAATATTTTATTTCACGCGATCGGATTTGATATTTAATCACGTTGCTATTGCAACGCTTTTTCAAATCTATGAAAAAATACGTGCATAATTAAAGATATGGTAAAGTAATATTTTCGCGGTAAAGTGTAACACGAAGCTACACATATGTACCTTCGTAAATATATGCAATTCGGTACGTTTCCCAAAACGTTTTCACTTTGTAATATTCCTGTTCGCGATATATTTCATGAAATTGCAATATAACTCTCAATTACGAATATATACGGTAGTTCCGAGAATATCGCTTTTCTTGCAATATGTAATTTCGTTTATTTGTGCTAGAAATAATAATATTTAAATAAGTGCGATTGAATTTTTAATGCTGCAGTAATATCTTATTTACGTTTGTAATTTTTTATAAACTAAATACTTTAATCGTCATCCCTTTATCTCTTTTTAAATACACGCTTTGGTTGTTCTTTTATATAGCTCCTTCGCGTATTTATTAAAATAAACGATAAGTTTCTGATAATTAATAAATAAGTTTGTCACTCGTAAATATATAGAGATTGAGAATTATAGCGATTAGAGATCGAATCGATATTCGGGGTCTCTGCGAGGACCCATCGTCATCCCTCGTTCTCGCACTTGCACATAGGACATTCCTTAACGAGGTAAATATGACGGAGTCCTAGGTCTCCAGGGTAAGGATATCCTCGGCGTAAGGATGCAGTCCACGTACATGAGGGTGAGAAGAAATAAGAAGCGAAGGAGTTTCGAGTTTCGTTGAAGCTTTCATGATAACCATGGCGGATCTCTCCTTGTATTCACCCTTCCTCCCCCGCCCCTACCCCTGTCGACCCTCTCGCCATTCTCATGTTGCCTCCACTTCCTCTCCCTTTTCTACGAGACCACCTCTCAAGGCCCAGGTAGAGGGTGAGAGCACTCACTTCCATGCGAAACACCTCGTACGTTACAACTAGCCGAAAGAAAATCAGGCAAGAAGGAGATGCGCGACATGAATTCTTAGTATAGGCTGCCCGTTTCGTTCCGCCTTGTCTGATATTTCGTCATAGCGATGCCCATCATCGTAACGAACAAACTGGTCACCCTTTGATGCGCCTTTAATCGTATAAAGTGCAGTCGGTGATTTGAGTGTTCGCCACCAATGAATTAAGCGGTTACCATCAAAGAAGGAAAGAATAGCGATTGAAAGCGATCGGATAAAGAAAAATACTCTTGTTAGAAGTCAAAGGGAAATATTCATTTAACTCTGAATGGCAACTAGAGATTAATCGCTGATTGATAAACAATTGGCGTAAGTCAGTACAAAGCAGATCTCGCACAATTTAATGATTATCTAGATATAGATTCGCTAAGGATAGATTTGCGTAAAAAAAATAATTACGTAATAAAATAATGATCTCGAAGAATATTTTGTTTTGCGTACAAATGTCATATATCTCATAATTTAGTACACAATTACGAAATTGATAAAGTTATTACGACTTATTGTCAGTTACTTTTCTTAATGCAAGCGAGTTATCGAATATTAATAAAGATTATCTGAGAATCGGCAAGCAAATGTTTTCATCGAGAAGGAAAGAGAGAAACTGAAATATATATATAATATATACGAATAGTAAAACATAAACTTGATTTGCCGATTTGTAACGTTTAATTATTTAATATACATGTAATCTGCAGAGAAAAGATTAATAGAAAAGATGATACGCTATTGAAATACATATATTGTTTTTATATCATATTATAAAAAAAACAATTATATCATATTCTAAAAAAAACAATTTATTCCTCACTATAAATGATATTTTTTTAACAGAAAAAAATCGTAAATTTCAATAGCATGGGTCAACATGTTTGAAACTAATCTGAATACCTACAAATGTAAAATGTAGAGACACACTTGACCAAGTGTGTATCTGGAATCTGGAATGTATTCACAACTATTCGCAATCAAAATACGCAGGCTACATGTGAACAATGTTTAGGTATATGTGCGCTAAATTTAACACATTTTAGCATGCACTGCTGTAGGGTAGATGATATTTCTAAAAAAATAAAAAAATAAACAAAAAATGGTGGGTAAAACTTTCTATTTATATATATATATATATATATGAAATACTTGTAAGTTACAAACATCTTTTATTTTAGCGTATAACACGTACATTATGATCTTATTGTATATTGCATTATGTCTAATACAACATAGATATTAGTGATTTGATGTTCACGTAATAAAATGCAAATTCTATTTTCCTTTACAAGAAGATCCGAAAGCTTTCAGTGAGACTCATTAAGCTCATTAAGCCTACATGAGGATACAAGTAACTCGTGGCTGGTAAATCTTAAAGAACATCTACTAGCAACCTTGAACGTACATGGTATTTACTTAAGTGAATGAATATCTTGACATTGCAGTTTCAGTAGAGAATCTCGAAGAAGGCTATCAGATTAATTCCTTATAAAGTTTTTAGTGTTTTCGAGAAAAGAAATGCACTTGGCAGTAGCGACAATATCCGCTGATGAAGGTACTTATGTATGCGTGCAAGAATTTCGTACTTCTGCAACCGTATAAATAAATGTCAGTGTATGGAAATAAACAATTTTTTAAACCTTCTTTTACATCTATTATAATATTTCAAATAAAGTTTTAAAATAATATTACATGTTTTAAAGATTACACAGAGAGAGTTACTGTAATACTACGAAGACTTGGATATAACAATATATTTTCATTAACGTACTGCGTACAAATATTATATGAAATAATATTAAAACCATTTTTCGTGAAACAAGATGTGAGAACAAAGCATCGTATCTTGATTATACGGCCATGAGCTAGGAGCTAAAGTCTTTATTCTTCGCGAGAATTAAACAATGTAGCAAAGTGCAAAGTACGAAGAATTGGCGGAATTTTTCCTTCCGTGCGGCGAGACGGGGCCGCTTATTTTCGTGCATGATAAATTTCCAGGTGATTACACCGCAAGCTTCTTATTAGATTCAGCCATTCATTAATTATACGTTAATTAATCATGCTACTTCAGTTACCCCACTTTCCTAACGTAACGGAGATGGCTATTCATCTGGAGGAGACTGCCTTGTGCGCGGCATTTTCGCGAAAAACGAGGCCACCCCCTTATACCACCTTCCACCCTACTTTCCAACAGTGAATTTATTAATTAAGCGTCCTCCTTTATGTCATTAATCGGCCACGCATTTTCCCTCGCTTTTTCCCCTACGCTAAAACGGAGCGAATCTTACTTTTCAAAAATTTCCCTTCGGAAGGGACAGAGCCGGGCCGAGCTCTTATCTACGCTATTCGTCCTTGGCCTTCATAAAAATGGACGTACCCACTCCAGATCCCCGGAACGACCTTTTATCGAGTGGCTTTTGCGACGGTTCTCGTATCAAGACGCCTTTGCGCTTTCGGCCGCGTAGCTACCGTCATTTTCATTGCCATTCTATGAGGAGGGTGCGAAGTCTGGGACGTGCAGGAAACGACATTGCACGAAGAAGGAAATTCCTTGTGGATTTTAGTACCTTTGTACGGCGATCGATACTCGATACATGGCACAGATTTAGATACCTGCCTTCAATGAGCTCGCTCTATTGAGGTTTATCTCACTAACAACATTGCCGGTCCTAACAAAGAGAGATTGGCAAAAAAAAAATTGTACTTAATGCGATATGTACTTTTTTAGAAGTGTTACCTACAAGTAATGAAATAATTTCTTCTCTTTAATTTGAATATTTATTATTTTAATTTAAAAAATTTTTCAATTAATTATTTTAAGAGAAAAATATTCTATAAATATTAAATAAAAGATTTTGATGCAAATTGTATATAATATTTTTCAAAAATGTCGCAATAATCTGATTAAATAAAACTCTGTTTTACAGCTATTATATTAATTTCTATTATATTTCGAATTGTGTGTGTTAGAGCTCTTATATTATAAGCTTATTAATAAATCGTTATTATATTATAATTACATATTTGATGAAACGATTTCTTTTTATTGAAAGAACTATACAAAACTCAATAATATATACTTATATATATCAGTATTTTGTTCAATAAACAGAAAAAATATATATCGCTTCAAATAATTTGCTTGCCTTAGATCAGTCTGTGAAATGAATAATGTAATTTTTAATGTACATATGCAAAAGCAGTTTACATTTTGAAGTAGAAACATAGACCGTACTCTGTGTGTTAGTTACAAAAGGTATAATTAACTTTTCAAATGCCTGTGTGAACAGTGTTTCGTGACTACCTACGCGAAAGTACAAATTCGAGACTGCAAAAAAAAAATAAAAGTAAGTGGAGGAAAACTCATTTCACGTGTTCCAGTTCTCTGAACTCGATAAATTTCCACCGCGGATGCTAATCAGGGCAGACATCGACTTCTAAAGTTTTCGTCCGCTGCGTAGCAAAGGAACAAGAGGGATAATAACAATAATAATGATGAGAATAATAATTATAATCATTCATGATTTGCGATTCCATCCAACAGACAGAATGTCGTTACGAACGAATAGAGAAAAAGTAAATGTACAAAATCATATCTCCTACCTCGGTTGAGATTTAAAGTTACAATTACTTTGCTATATTTTTTAACAGAAAACGTAAAATTGTGACGAGAGAGAGAGAGAGAGAGAGAGAGAGAACAGATAATACTTCTCTAAAGTACGAAAGAAGAAAGACAAAAAATTTATTGAGAAAACCATCTGTGCGAAAAGTTAGTTATTATAAACCTACTGTGATAATAGCTAAATTAATTGAATCGGGATTATCCAAGCTCAGCGTTTAACCCTCGAAGCAGAGAGTTATTAAGATACGATTTCACCCTAAGACAATCTTTAAGATCGAGTTTCGCTCAGACCTGAGATAAGTCGTAATTAATCTGTATTGTCAGAATTTCAATTAATTTGCACTATGTGGGAAATACAAAACAACCAAGTAGTTTTTGTAATTTTGTATGTATAATTATTACATGTAAATTAACTAATTTTATAACTCTTATTTAATAATAAAAAATTTTTAAAACTTTTTAAAAATAAAAATAGATAGTAAATTATCATTATTTATTATTAAAACGGTAAATTATATGTAGCAATATAATAGAACATAAATTTAAACTGTAAATTCTATATTCACAAATATATATATCACTTTACAGCATATAAAGTGGTAAAATATATATTATGAAAAAATATAGAGAAAATCTAAATAAAATTTAAATAAACTATATATTATAATACGTCAATTACATAAAGTATTTAGATTATTTTTTATATTTATTACAATTACTAATCAAGGTATTACTGTTGGAAGTATTTATCAGAAACGTACTTCCTCTAATAATCTCCAACCTGAGTCCGGAATTGAGCGGCAAACCGACTCGGCCACGAAGTCCTCCCTTCGCTTTTTACCGCCATAGCTCATTAGTCGTCGTCGTCGTCGTCGTCGTCGTCGTCGTCGTCTCCGCTCCGCAACTCATTTGTACGGCCCCTCGAACAGGAGCAGATTGGCCGACCAGCGGCGGCCGACGGCGGGGGTGGGAATTTTTGGAAAATTGAAATATTTCACATACGGCGAGCCGAGCCTGCCGACAGCTCAGACCAGCGCTTGAACAGCGCCGGGATATTTGGCACGCGTATATGCACTCCGTCCTCGGCGACACAATAGATTTACGTATTCGGGTAAAAGAGGGTAGAACAGTGGTACTACGATAGCCGCGGGGAATCAGCAATCTTGGCAGCGTCCCAACTGTCGCAAATAGGTACGTTGTGCTAACAGTAGGAAGGGGCGTATGATTCTTCTTCCCCTACGTCTCCCTTCCTTTTTTTTTTGCAATTCACTATTTTCAAACATATATACAGACGTACGCATAGAACGAGGCGCGTATGTGTAACGTATCTATATTTTAATGAACATTCTCTTTCTGAGACGTATATATATATATATAGATACATACGCGGTCCATACAATTCGTCACGTTCAGACCAGGCCATTTACGGGTGTATCCCGGTCTGGCATCGATCCCGTCTGAAATTCGTTGCGGGAATGAAATAAATCGATTCGAACTGCAACGGAACATATATCGCGGGCTTATGTGCGATAAGTTATATAGCAAGGCGATATTTTGTTCTCCTGATAATTTTACAGTTTTTGGTCATGTATTCTTTATGGGTCTAAACTCTCTCTCGCACTCGATAGTACTGCAATCTTCTTAACATTAATTTCGTAATTTCAAGGTAAAAATAATGTTTCTCAAATACTGTACGCGTAATTCACAATAAATTAATTAATTATTTAATATTTTAAAGTTGTTAGATATCTAACTCGTTTATAAAAATATTGATATTATTGATTAATTTTAGGAAAAACTCAGCATTTTTTTCGAGATTATTAATGATAGGCAAAATTAGTGTAATTCAGCATTGTCGCATAGTTTATTTGCTAGACATTACACAAATGTCTATCAAATATATCCAATATATCAAACATATATAAGTACGTAGATTAAAGGGAATATTATGTTTAGATCATAATCTATAACATAATTTTAAATTAATAGCACTCTAAATTTCTCATCTTGATTGTCTATCTCGTCACTTCAATTATATAAATGACAAATCAATAATAATCACATTCGAAGTGAAGTGATTATCCATTTGCGAGCTAGAATAATGCATAATAATTAAAGCAAATGCTGCGCTTTCAGAGCGGCATTATATAGTTCGTCACACTCGCAGCTGAATCGTACTTACAAATTCAGATCGCAATGGCGCGATCGGTTATCGACTATCGAGCGTGTATCGAACACGGGTGATTCCTGATTCTCGTGCGCTCGGAAGAAGCACAGATCTCGCGCGCTATTGGCAAAAAGTTTACACACTGCGCTTTCCGGCAAGTGGATATACACGAAAACCCTCTTACACGCCGACCCGGTCCGACCTGGTGTATATGTACGTATGTATATGTATTGTACATATCACGCCTATGTCCGCGTGTACGGGCAGTACATACATACATATACGCGACTCCTCGCACAAAAGAAACGATGACGTGTGCCGCGGGCGTATTATTAACTTCAAAACCGGTAGACATAATATTTCGCCCATTACACGCTACAAAGAGATCGCGGGAACAGAAACCTTATCGTGCCACTACACAAAGCACGCTACCTCTCATGCGCCGGGGAGTCCCTTACAACTTGACTCTCTTGAGCGTACAAAAGATTCCGAAAGAAACTTTCAAAACATTTATTACACCGCCGGACTCTCTCGTCTCGCGAATTCGATTCGGTTTCTCCCCCTGTTTCGTAAGATGTTTTCGTACTTGCTCGCACCTCCGTCGCACGTTAAAGATTGAGAGCGGCCCAGAGCGTTTGTCCTCCACCGGCTACGCGGGATCGCGGCCGCGCTTCGCATGTGTTTACGTTAAACTATAACTCTCTCCGTCGGATACCGGATAATAAATCTGTCGACACGCAAACTCATTTAGGGACGGCGAAACTTAATGCCGCAGTGCGGAATAATAAACACGTGGGAGTTAATCGATTTTGAGAACGCTGATTACTGTCACAAAGTTCACGTGTCCGCCCCCCGACCAATTTCGCCGTGTCACTGTCGCGCGCGAAGCTACTAGATTATTCCGCATGTCCGCGCGACTTTATACGCAACATCCTCTACGGACGTTTACTTCTCGTTAGATAGGAATCAATGCACCGATCGATGAATCGACGTTATACATACCGACTAACCGAGGTGATCACTGTAAAGTGATCCGCGCTGCTGATCCCCGGGTAATATATCGAATATCGAAGGAATACAGCGCGTGAACGCAGATTGCCGGTTAATCGAGCCGGCCCTTCCCCTCCCCCTCCTACCCCTCAAATGATTTATTAGTGGATAAAATCGCCGTTAGTGTGAGCGAGCGTACGTATACGGGGGCCGCACGTGGCGTTACTCACGCAGATGTGGGCGACACATTTCAGTTTGATGAAACCTAATTGCTGCCTGTACGAAACGAGTCCGAACCATTCCGCATCCGGAATCCTCCAACTTTTGCCTTGCTCCGCGGTACGTGATGCTTTTTACGCCACGTTAAACGATAATTTATCGATCGACACTAAATCTCTCCGGAGGGAGTAACACTCCGCGAAACGCCTCGGCCAGGTGCAAAGTCGGTGGCACGTGACTCCTCATTCGCATAAAATCTGATTTAACGAAACATTCGTCATGGCAATCTACAAGTTTCTTCCGCAGATATTTCAAAAATTATTTATATTTCAAAATATTGCCACGTATACGAAATGTAGCGTAAATGTAATACTGCATTACGATATATGTGTACAAACATAGGGAGAGAAAGGGCTATTGATTTTATTTTATTCACAACATTAAGGAGATTTTGTGGAGATAACTTAAAGATAATTAGAGATAATTATAAAAATTTATAAAAACGCGTTTGTACCCTTAGCAAGTCGAAAGAACGATTCAACGAACGTTAAATGAAAGTTAAGACGGTGGTGTAAATCACTCTGTAAATGTTTCAATGTTAAACGGTTTTCGCCAGTGGATTGCAGCTCCACAGTGTATCGCATTAAATCGCAATGAACGACAATATCCGCGGCATTATAATCATCGACCGCGCCTTTACAACTGTTCGCAGGCGCTCTTAACAACACGTGCAAACCGCAGCCAGTTTCCATTCGAGCGTGGAAACTCCGTGGAGAGATGCTGCACCTGCGATTAACCCAACCCCCGACGGCGTAGCTCCCTCCACACTCGCCGCCGCCGCCGCCGCCGCCGCCGCCGTCGCCGCGTCGGGGAGTAACTGCGGTCCTACATACGAGCGCGTGTTGCGCACGTTGCGGCGATTTTCCGTTGCGCGAAAGGGGGGAAACCGACGAAAATTCCACGCTCGAAATCCGTCGTACATACGTAGCACGTAACGCTCCGTGGGAAAGTTACACGGGAGCGAGACGCGACCCCTCGTCTCGTGCACCCGCTTCCCCGCGCCCATTTTCCGCCCTTTCTGCGGCTATACGTCCATCTAGCCGTGCGGAATTGCCAAGAAGTTCGCGGCAGTCTGGATGCGCCCAAGTGCCGCAACTGCGGAGATATAGAAAAAAAAAAACGGCAAAAAGGGAAAAGGAGACTCGCGAGGCAAAGAGAGATTCGAAGGGGAAGAACGATATCCCGCGATATTCGGAAGACCGACCGTTAGCAATGCGTTCCCTATCGAGAGAGCCGCGCGCTCGGTTCGTATTCGAATGCGGTCGGCGATCTTCCGCATGACGGACGGTGGTTCGATGAAAAGGAAATAACGCGGAAACGCGTGGCCGGGAGATAATAATTTCAACGCGATTCCGCATGCGACAAATGCATTATTATATCCGACAGACTGACTACTATATTGCAACGTTATAGCGTTATCGCGCTGCGATAACGGTACCACAAAATATGTCTGCTGAATTAAATTAACAGTCGCAATTATATATATATATATATATATATATATATAAAACAGAAATCGTATTTACCGTATCGTAAAAAATTGCATTTAAACCGTTGATATTTGCTGCGCGTGATCCATGGCGGGAGGGAAGTTCTTACGTCTGATTACGGTCGGGCCGTCGCGTCGCGTCGTCGGGCTGGGCGTCGGGATGATCCTGCGGGCGCGAACCGAGGCTGCCACCGCAGAATGCGGCACGTAAGACGTAGGTGAAAGATATATATGCGTGGCGCGAAATAGCGGCGAACTATTGTGCACCAGTTTACGCGCGCGTTCGGACACTCTAAAAGGGCCAACTCCCGACTAGGACTATCCCCGGCGCCAGCAGTTCTCTACGGTGGCACAACTCCGCGCCGACAATTTACCGCGACGTCGCGCACGACAAATTAATTCCCGCGATGCTAACCACCTAACACCTTGTAAACTTCGGAATGATTAACTACCTTAACTACGCGCACAATAGGTAGGGTAGATAAGGCCGATCCATGATCCCTCTCTCTCACCCTCAAAACCTCCATTCCAACCTCCCCCCAATCGCCCAACTGTTACGATATGCGTATTCATGGCTGCACATTCGCGGCTGTATCCCATATGGGGATACAGTAATTATGGACATGACCAATAAATGAGCTTATTTGCTGATTTTGTTACGGTCAGTCGATTGGTGTAGAGGTAAAGTGTGAAGAGAGCAGAATAATCGAATGTTCAGTTATTTGTTGGGATTAAAAGTTAATTGAACAATATCATCTCTTATCATCATGTTCCTATTTTTTATTCTTAAAAATATACTTTTGTTGTAAATATATTATATAATCATGTTTGCGTTAATACGGCAGGCATATGTGCTATAGTAATTTCATTAATTATACCTCATTGTCCCTTACATATTCACTCAAATATGAATTAAATTATTAAAGTACATTGCCATAAATGAGATGCAACTACTTCATTATAATTGTTATTCCTTTCTATTCAAGTATATAGTTATGGAGCTATGATATTGTTCCATAAAATTGCGCTGAGAAATGAAGCAGTCGCAATTGTTATGTACTTGAAAACGTTTCCTTCCAAGTATATCTTGGAGACTATAATCTTGAAGCTTTTACGCGATATTAATTTGCAAGCTCAAGTGCGCCGTCATAAATTTGGATGTAATATTGATCTTTCCATAGAACTTAAAGGTGGCTCAATAAATCACGCCGTTGAGTTAAAATTATATTGCCGTAAAATTTAAGAATTAAGGAATATCTCTCTCTTTCTTTCTCTCTCTCTTTCTCTGTGCTTTTGTATGTAAGTTTCAGTTTTGCATAATATCTACAAGAAATTAATAATATGCTTGTCATATCTGATAACATCGTATAGTAGCTAGTAATGTACATAAAATGTGCGCAATAAATGTAAAATCCACTTCATTTTACTTGATATTAAGAAATGCAAGTTTATTAAATATTACGGATATTAAATGACATATCTCGTAAAATGCTGATCTTGTTGGATAATATATATCGAAGCACGAGAGCGCTCGGGGGATTTCAGAGTCTCCAACGTGAATAATCAATTCAAGATATAAAAATCGCAGATATCGCTGCATCGGAGCACAAGTTTGCACGCACCGCGTAAGAGGGGATTTATTTTTGGCCGTTGCGCAACAAACATTTCATCGGAGTAGTGACAAGGACTGAAGTTATCGATCCGTAATAAATCTCTCCGTTATACCGGTACGGTCGAAGCTTTTATCCGTATAATGCCATACAATGGCCGACCGAACCAACCGGTTACAAAATAATACGACCCTCTGCAGATTTCCTGGAAAATGCGCGCTTCCCTCGTCATAGAACCAGTTTGTTCTCATTCAACAAATCGCTTTAATCTCGAATCGCACGAATTCGGTCGAAAGCTTTCAGAGACGACGATCCGAGATAAACGCATGCGAGACGTCCGTATAATACGCGTAACAGATACAAAATGACGGTGTTACCGCTCAAGTGCACATATACAAGTAATTATATAAAATGGATAATCTGTACTTTATATCACTACACATGCACGTACCAAATATAATTTTTAGTAGAATTTTTAATTTTTTAGCAGAATTTAGACTGCAAAAATACATATTTCCTTCCATCTTGAATATATTATATACGACTAAAATTATATTACATGCAATTAGTGTCTATTTAAATTATTTTATAGTTAAAATTATTGCAAAAGTATAAAATTAACAGAGGATGAATACAGGACGATATTCAATTTAGTCAAAATTATATAATTTTAATTTTTAATTGAAATATCATTTCTGCAAATTCTTTGTATAAAGTTGTGCGCGAAATTGATTGATTATAAAACATTTTATTAGTGATAGTCTCAATTGAATTTAAATATTCTTCTAATCAAATTATATTTCTGTAACGTGTCTTTTTATTAAAAAGTCTGTTGGAATTTATCTCAATATTATGGAAATTAATTTAGTATTTAAAAACAAACTAAAGAAATTAAAAGAAGAACAACGAAGACATGTATAATGATTGAGAACAATAAAAAGAGAGAAAATGAGAGAAAGGGGAAGACAAACGGTAAAGAGAACCCAAGATCATCGTAAAACAAGAACTGACATTATGAGGACTCTCAGGTCTTCCTAACCTTTGGAGAACTTGATAAAGTGTACGCATCCAGCGATCACACAGATTTTACGGCGATTGCCCGCTATAACAAAGTTCCACCGCGACGCGTGTTAGAGAGAATGTCAAGCCATCTCGAGGTCCGGAACGCGATCATAAAAAGCTGAATGAAAATCCATTACTTCGACATTCCTCTTCGATATCCGTGATATTCGAAGAATTAATCGGACCGTTTCATTATTTCTACCGATAATAACGGCGTTCTCATCAGACTTCCTTTTTCTTCTCCCGAACACAATCAAAACCGTTCTTACTTCCTGACTGCCAGCGATTGTGTTTCTCAGTTACCTTATGGACATAGAATTTATTACGTAATATGTATCACGAGATGCAAAAGGTTTTACACCAGCAGAAATTAAATTTGCCAGTACAGTGAAGAAAATTTTAGAGCCATCCATTAATTAAGAGAGTAATCAACGAGTTGCGCTAAGCCGTATTAATTAAATTTTTTTTGCACAAAATTCTTCTTTGCTTCGAAATTAATATTATTCGTATTCCGGCAATATCGTTCTATTTTACTCGCATATACGTACATATATGTATACATACATCTTGAAAATCCGTCTGTCAAGCGGTGGAAAATACTCGAGGTTCAAAAGATGACCATTCTGAATTTTTGAACGCACTGCCTCATGACAAAACTCTCCGAGACACTTTCGATCGCAGGTCGAGAGACATATTCAGCAGGCGCGGAATACATTACCGGAATATAACGCGAATATCGATACCGAATGCGTTTTATGTTCTCCGAGAGATCGAGCGAAGCAACGAAATCACGTTCTGTCGTGTACATAAATAACCTTACGTGCACATTATTTCGTACCAGTTGCGCAATGCAGCTGAACTTACGGTCGTGAATTACGGGATATCCAACGGTTAAAATGGGCACTAAGACTTACTGAATTTACCAGAAAGAGATGTTCAATAAGAGGCCCACTTTTCACAGTTATGCGTCTCACAACGCTTCGCTGTTCTCGCATGTGAGCCTATTGTCGTAAAGTACGTCCTTAAATTGAATGAATATATTTCGCAACGAAATCATTCCACTTTTAAACTTCCACTTTTAAACAGCGATTTATTGTAAATCTTAATAGTATAAACATTTACCTCTTCGAGTTTAACTCTCCATGGCTCTGCTTCCATTTTAAGACACTATAAGCTTAACACTGACGTTAATGTTCCCTGTTTAACGTTTCCCATTACAGCCTTAATGAATACTCGGCTCCTAACTGACTCTTTCTCTCACTCCGCTATCTCCTCCATTTTCGCCTCTTTAATCCATTCCACTATTCTTAAACTTCGCCGGATATCGATACTTTCTTTCAGGCAACATCGCCATCCTCAATATTTCGCATTGCCGGCGACAGGTCTACAGAATTTTGAATCGCGCCACATAGAAAGATTAAATAAAGCAGAAGAATACGAAGCAGCCGACAGTTAATCTCAGAAAGTATATGTGCAAATCGCACGAACCTCGGGTAAACACTGTATTGGTAAACACAACCGGACTATGCGCAGCTTCCCCTCGTTTAATTAACAGCGAGAATATTTGATTCTGACCTTTGTTTACAGTACACACCATATTTGCGATCGTACCAATGAGACTAATAATCATGCTGCGATATAACAGTGCAATGTACCTCGAGTGAATACTCACATAATATTTCCAACGTAAAATTATGTGACACATTTGCACAAATTCCTACATTGTATATATAGAATATTCACACGCGATTCGGTCACGAGTGAGTCGAAATAGATCATAAATGTGACCTTGATTTTAATACAGGCCAAATTCTGAATATTCTGATCCTTATTTCCAACTGCATCAGCGTTCAATGACTCTTTTACGCGGTTCAGTTTTATAAAAACTTCTTTCATATAATAACGTAGCTTAAAAAGAAAAGTGATAACTGAAAGAAGCTATTATATAAATAAAATAGAAGTAAAAGTGAAGTTAGAGATAAATGAGCGTTGTTATTTGCTGCTACAGTTTCATATGCACGCGCGCATGCACGTGAAACATATGATAAAATATAAAGTACGTGAAAATATATACATGCAACTGATAAAGCCGAATAATGCATTAATGTTGAACGTATATGCATATTCTGTAAACTGCGCGAAACGTGACCAATCTGTCTAATTGTGCAAAATATGAAATCAACGATATAAATCATTATGACATATATCCGCGTGATATATCTAATTTTGATAGCGACAGGAATCACACAATAATTTACTATACTGCACGTTCGATATGTAATTTACGATCATTGCAAAGGAAATTTAGTCTCAACAGTCTATTAATATCTAATAATTTTGCAACATCTGAAATACAAGAAATTGCTTTCGTACAAAAATGAATAAAATATTAACAACTGAACAATATAATTAATGTTTCTAAGGATATTTAATCATAACATAAAATTTACATTAGTCTCAAAGATTGTGAAATTTGAAATTTATATTTGCAAAAACAGCGCAAATGTTTCAGAGAATTTAATTAATTTTTAAACACTTCAATTTGCAATAATTATTTATTGTTGTATAATAAATTTCCTTAAAATTAATTTTCAAAATTTTGATATAATTTATGAAAGTTCTAATCGCCCATAAAGTTCTAAAAGTCCTGATATGAATCACTAATGCATTCAAAGTGCAAAGCATTTTTCTACAAAAATGTTTTTAACATGCTATAACAACAAAAAATTGCGACATCACAAAACATTTGGACTATCCATTATACATCTTTCACTGCGCGCGTGATATTACTTGATAGCGCGAAACTAATGCGGCTCTCTCAGCGCTATAATAGTTTAACGTTTGCATTAATCTTTCACGAAAGTCCAACCGCGTTATTTATTATTGACATGCATACTCGAAACGAATGCTGCCAGTTTGCTGTCAGTCCGTGCATTTAGGATTGCTGTTAGCCTGCGTAACCGTTGATGTAGCGGAAGCCTGGCAACAAAATGTCACTTACACCGAACTTTCGAGGTGACCACGGGAAGATTCCGCCGCAATTCTCAAGAGTGCCGAGATGTCGGGCAACTTGTAGGATTCCGCATCGTGGATCCAGACATTCGCGGAAGTCTCGGCTCAACACTCCGTGCTCTCCGCCGCGAATTGCCATAATAAATTCATAAGCAATTCTTATGCGGCGGAGAAAGGAATGGAGGCCGCGTGACTTTTTTATGCGCGTATAAAAATTGCAGCGGTAGTTCGATTAATTTCCAGCTATCTTCAAACATCGTAATTTCATCAGACTGTTTGTTGCAGAGAAAATTTGATTACACTTATTAATTTTGCTTGCCGCTTTTTCATTATTTTACATGTCGGAGCTAAGTTTTAAAAGATTTTAGGAACGAAATATTATGAAGAGACCATAATTTTCCGTGTGAAATCCTAGATACTAAAAGTTTTATTTGAATACATTGCTTTACTTAGGTAAATGTTCAATATTGCATTATGCATAAGAAAAAGCCCCATGGTTCTCATTAACATCGTCGTTAAATAAAATACCTTATCTGAAATTCTTCAACCGCGTCGAACCGCGGATCTCAACGTAAATTAATCACTCTCTTCTTCGCTTCACAACACATTTATCACATTTTGCAAGGGGACAGATTCTCCTCCCCCCCTCAAATGTTTTTAACTCTCTCTCGAAACGACTTGCAGATTTTGTTGAACGTCTTTTCTCTTCCTTAAAAAAACCTGACTAACCTAGAAGCGCATCTTACTCTCTTCAGCTTAATTGAGTTAGTAGTTAATTTCTATTCTATACATCTCTTTTTACATGCATGCACAATATTCAAAATTTTTATATATTTTATTCTCCATATATGTTAATATACACTATCATTATATAATTATATTATATCAGAAAAAGTGTTAATGTAACGTTATTTTATAATAATTTGGATAAGCATATAATAATATAATCTTTTAATTTTACAATTTTAAAGAATAGTTATATTAATATTACAATTCTCTAGTTATGTATTCAAAAACAGCATTTCAGCGTAAAGTGTTTTCTCCTTTCTTGTTTTCTTTTTTTAATATTCTACTATATACATTTTGTTCTTTCAGGATGCACTTACCTCAATTAGATCATAAAATATTAATACAGAACACGCTAGATTTTTCAACAAAGTAGTCATATGTGATTTGAACAGTAACAAATATAAAAATAACGAGAAACATTTGGAAAAAGAAATGAGAAACCACTATGACTACAGAAGAAATGCAATTCATGATGTTATTTAATTTATGACTTAAACATATTAATTTTAAAAAAATCAAAGTTCTTTTTAATAATGCGATTGTTTTGCCGCACAAGTATCATTCTACAGTTAGTTTAGTAAATTCCATAAATTAACATGTAGTTAATAAATCAATTGTGCTAAATGAATTAATTAGTATCTTATAAATAAATTAATAAGTTAATCAACAATATGATTAAGTAAATAAATTAGCATACGATCAAGCAAATGGATAATTATCGTTCTAATAGGCAAAAATCTAAAATCTTCTAAAAATGCATCTTCCTTACTTTCTAATTTCCTTACTGTTTAAATAACTTCGTAAATGCGATGATGAAATGTTACATTTTATAGATATTATTATTTGACAATTTAATAATATTCTAAAATATTATTTGACAAATAATATTTTAAAATATTATTATTAAGCAAAACATAAAAATGTGCATCAAGCAAGCAGTTTATTTTGTTTATAGCTTTGAAACAATAAAAACTATAATAGTTCTTTCTGATTGAAAAACGAATTTATTTTTATTTTAGATTTGCCTCCCGAAAGAAAAATATTTATTTTTACTTATTGTTAGTAATTTTCCGCGCCTCTTTGCTCTACCGAAGTCGGAACGCTTCATTGCGCGGCAAACAGAAGCGTGAACGGCAAATGTGTGCGGTTACCATATGTCAGGAGATTTTCGAGTGGACGGTGTACCTTCCCTTTGGGAACGACGATACAATCTGAGCTCTGCTGACAGTTTCCCTTGCTACCTTGTTTCCCCGCCGTGAAAACCTCCCCTCATCCGATATCCCGCAACCCTGTACGGTCGCGCACCACCATTTCCACACCGCCGCCCGTCGTCCCTCTTCCACGCCTCCTCCTCCGCCTGTCCTCGTCCTCTCCTCCTTTCTCTTCCTCCAGCCGGGTTTTTTTTTCTTTTTCTTCGGTTCCGCGACGGTACCTCTTGCCGCACGGGAATCCCCTCTGACACGCAGAATGGATGACTTGAGAATTTCATCTCGTAGCCTTTCGCTCGTGCGTTCTCGCTATCGCCGTCGCTCCGCCGGCATCCTCCGCTCCATCTTTTTCCCGCAGTTTTCGCTCCTTCCTCTTTTTTTTCTCTCTTCCCGGCGGCTTCCACCGTTTCCACGAGCCAGCGCGCTTGTCGTCTTCTCCTTCTTATCGCAGGCAACGTCGCTATCCTTTGTGTCGTGATGCCGCACGCTTTGACGAACGAGTCATCCACGTTCGGCGTTCTGGCAAATAAATAGTCGTCGTCGTCGGAGCGACGACGCAGATTCGCGTCGCGCGCACGCGGAAACTAGCGTATCGCATCTGCCAAACCGCGCGCAACCATTTACGCAGTCGATTCTTCCAAATTCTCTTTCCGCCTCACCCTTTTTTTTTCTCCCACTTTCTTTCCCGCTTTAACGTGCACGAGATTTTCTTTGCGAGCTAAAAACGCAGCAGCCGTGATAAATATTTATAAATCAAACGGCGCGTTCGCGCGCGAGAACGTAGTCTCGCGCGCGAGTGTACTTAGAGATTTACTGGAAATAGAGAAAAATCTCCTAGTCCCGATCTCTCACGGTTAGTTTGATATTCCTGGCATTAAGCATCTTGATATCTCAGTAAAGTAAATCTACACCCGAACACGATCGAGATTGCATTACACGTGACATGTACACGCTACGTGAGCTTTTGCTGGAATACCTCACAAATGTGGAAATAGAATCGTGGCGAAATTAGGCAAGAGAAATTAATTGTGTGGAATAATATGTCAAACAGGCGTGCAAAACTTATTCCGTACAACAAAGCTTTCCAAATATATATACGAGTATTAACGTCACGATATTACATAAAGATTTTCGTTGATCGCGATTGATTGATTTCAATTCAGAAAAACATTGAAAAGCATTCTTTTCGTCACAAGCATTCGTGCAAAATGTCAATCCTACAGGGCGTGCGTACACACACATGTACATACATACACGCATATACACGTCGAACAATATATTACGTATGAATTTATGAGCATAAAATTGCTATAAATCAATTCCGAAACGTTTTCGCATTTTCTCCGATGGAAACGACGGTCGCGCCCACGCGCCAAATATGCGGAACGTTTGGGCATGCCATCCCGGATTTCGTAAACGTCCCAGGTATCACGTCGGATACGAAGATACGTCGACAGTCGCATCGTTTTACGATGGAAAGTCTATGTACGCTGAATAAATATGTATGCCCGCGTAATGCAATATAAGGCGGAAAGGAAGTGGAAGAAGAAGCTTTTCTCATTTCTCCGGCTCGTTTAAAAGGAGCGACTGTTGCTGTTTATGGTACTTCCGAAAGGTGCACTTGTCGGCGAAGCTAAACGGCGTCGCTTGCAGTTAAACAAATCGAAAGAATCAAATCGCGAATCGCCAGATCAGGAAGATTTTCCAAGTATAACCTACGTATATCGATTATTGTTCGCGACGCGCCGCTGTCACGGATGAAACGCGATGAAATTGGAAAGGAACATGAATTATAGATTGCGGTTCGTTAGACCCAAGTCTGACTTGATTAATTTACACTGCCAAATCTCATGTAGGAATCAGACGCGACTTGCGTTATATTTAGTCATACAAAATCGTTTCTACTAAATCTGATATGTAAGAAACACTAAATATTTATAAACGAATTATAAATATTTTGTCCACTTGTATTTCTGTGCTCGCAGTATCCAAGATTAAGACTCCGAGTCTTAAGATTAAACTTCCAAATTTATATCAAAGTATAAATATATCTAATCTTCGAAATTAAAGTACCGTCCAATTATTTTATATTCAGATAAATATTGAAAAATAGAGAAAAATTATTTGGAAAATGTCTTATAATTAGTTAAATATAGTTTTATTTATTAAAGATGTCTCATGATTTTTGAGGATAACAATGAGAAATCTAGTTATACAGAATTATGAGTTAATTAAGCTCAAATTATTTAATGTTTTGAAAAAGTATGCAACATGTGAAAATATATTGCCTAAATAACAATTCTGTTTCTCAAATTATTCGAAACTTTGAATTGTTATTGTACACTCCTTCAAGCGTGATAATTGACGATTGAACAATAGAGAGTGTGTCTGTAAGCGGGAGTTTAGTTAAGCTTTGGCTTAAGCGCGCGCAGTTGTGCCCGTGAGTAGATTCGTGTAACTTGTTAAATAAAGGTATTTAATGCCGCATTAGATGCAGGTGTTCGGAACAATGTTGCAGATGATATTTAAATGCATTTCATTGCATATACTTTGTTGCGTGTGTATACAATCCCTTACAAATCATAATGAAAGTCTTAGAGAAAGTACATTAAATTCTAAACTTGGTGTAAAAATCTTTTGATAACTTTTATACGTGCGCTACATTCATCGCTTAACGCGAAATGGTTTCATTAAATTATTCGCAAATGATTCGATAAAATACTGGTCTTTATTTTTTTTTGCTTTCCCTGCAATATCCCCAGAATAAGTAACAATTTATTTGAAAAGTAATAAATCAACTTTTTCCGGATTTTCAGCCACAATTTGAAACAACGGTCATCAATGGAGGCAGCGGCATCGCTTAATCACCGTATGAAGTAATTGTTATAGTTTGATGCGCGCGTGGTATAGTATATCCGTCGATATACTATCCATAGACTAATGTTTAATTCAAACGCCAGTCTTTACTTTATGAGAGCGAGCCTGGCTTAACCTCGCCTCTACGTGAATCCCCGAAAAAACTTTCAGCAAAGTTGAATCGCCTTTTTCCCGACGCGGTTATCCACGAGGTATTAACACGGATCGTAAAGCCGAACGTGCCCGTCGGCGATATAACCGCGATACGTTTCCCGCAGAAACGAGCGAAAAGAAGAAGAGAAGAGAAAAGAAACGGCCGCGGGAAACAAAAGGGTGAAACGATCAGAAGAAGGAGGGAGGGGGGGGGCGAAGAGGGGCGGAGGGAGGAGGGAAAACGAAGGACCCACGATGCGGTGCATCCACTCGAAGGCTTAATAAACCGATTTAATTAAAGGAGCAGCGTATCGCGAGAGCGCAGGAGCGCGAGAGAGGGCGTGGAGAGAGAGACGGACAGGGAGAGGAGAAATGCGCAATTAATGCCACGGACAGTGGAAGAGGTGAGACAGCGGTGCTCGGGCGAGTCCTTCCGTAAATACCCGCAATATTGATTCCCAATTCCTTATTCCAATGTCCATAATCCTGGACTATTACACGCGCAGCCGGCACGTAATACGTTTGCCAATCTCCATCCACAAATCCCCAGCCGAGCATTGATGACTAGGCTCGCCTCCGTATGGTAGTGGAGAATTAGGAATTATTATTCTCTCGCATTTAATACCTGCGCGCTCGTGGGAATTAGCATGCTGGAAATAGAATGATGGATAGGTGTACGGGAAAGATGGCGGATCAAGAAGTTGCAACGTATACAGTAAACACGATGATAATGTTGTAACGTTGCGCGCACGAGGGTGAAGGGAAGGTGGATGGAACGAAATTGGAAAGTGGAGCTTGCAAACTCGAAATTTCAGTCGCCCGCCGTAATTTATGAGTATACATACCGAAAGTAAATTTACCACTAACCAGAATACGTAAGAATAAGTAGTACAAGTCAATCTCTTGCTATGCGCAGCCTCTCTCCCTTCCCCCCGTCGCTCGTTATTACATCCCGTGTTTGCATAAATCTTACCTTATCGATACATCAGCCGGGCGATTTTATAAAACAAGTTAATCGGATTCAGTCCTCCGACGGTGGTGGCTTAATTCAAGCATAATCTATAACGCGGCAAAAACGTTCTGGTAGATGGTCGGAGCAATTTATTACTGCGCGACACGACAACTTATCACGATGGATGACGGCTTAATGACAACGCCTTTCCAAAGGCTCGCAGACGCAGAGATCGATTCGCGATGTTCTTGGATCACGTTCGCGTAAAGGGGATGGTACGCAATACGCGTCCGAAACGCGGCCAAACGTATCTGCGTACGCGGCAAGCAACCCCCTTCCCTGTGCCAGAGATTAGCGGGTAAAGTGCTCGAAACTCGTATAACACCACTGCTGAACGAGACGCGCCACGATTTTCCCGCTTCCCGTTGCGAGAGCTGCCAGAGTGCGTACTGAAGTGGGACGGCAGCGAAGGGAAGGAAAGAGGATGAGCGCCAGGTCTAAACAAACTTTCCGTTGTCTGCTACAAGAATGATAATGTGGATAGCGTTCGGCACGTTTTGGATTAGGTTTCGAGTACGGGACTGCGAGGGATCGGGAAAGCGAGAGAGAATATTCGCTGAGGGGTGGAGGGGGGAGGGGAGAAGATGGAAGCGGGGCAATTGAGTGGGGATGAGCGAGGAGAGACTAACGTTTTGGCACTGTGTAAGTGTGAAATGTGGCGGGGTCGAGTTTGCAGCCACATGCGAAAGAGGGATACCGTGCGTGCGAAAACGAGAGGGTGCAGGCGGAAAAGAGAGAGCCAGAAGGACGAAGGAATGGCGAGGAGGTGACGCCGAGTGCGTGTGTGTGTGTGTGTTTGTGAGAGGGAGAAAGATGGGGGTGGCGGAAGAGACGGAAAGAGAAAGACGGATATGGCCGGGAATGATGGAAGATGGGAGAAGCGAGCATGAGTTGATATTAGGTATTTAATAGACAGCTCTAGGGAGTTGCTCGGGCGAGCGAGAACTGAACCGTAATGTTAGCACGCGGCAGGAGGGATTTCTCATAAGCTGACCTCGGCGAGCCGAGAATATAGTTGAAAGGGTGTCGGAGAGGACGGAGAGTAGAACGAGGCTCACGCTGACGGAGACTGAAGGCGATCCTAGCTGCTGATGCGGAGGCTGTTGGTGGTAGTAGCGGTAGCGATGGTGACGGAGGGGTGCGAAGAAGGGTGCGGTAGCGGCGGTGGCGGCGGCGGCGGCGCGAGCGGCGACGGTGCCACTACTTCAGGCTTGCGATAGACGAGGAAAAGAAAGGGGGATAACTTGAATCTGAGTTTTCTCCCGGTAAACCCACGGATTACCAGCCGCTTTAACTTAGCGACGCCCCTCGTTTCTCAGGTGTCGTTCTCGGGGTGTCACCATATTGGATACTTTCGGGGGCGTCCGGTGTGGCGCGCGGGCCACCGTGCCATTATTAGAAAGAAATTTGATATATCGTCGTAGTTGCCAGGACCTACGCGCCGGCTGCGGGCACTTACTCGATGAAGGCCGAAATCAACAAGAGGAGTATTTTGCGCTGGATACAGATGACAGGCCGGAGAATGAAAGAGAGAGAGAGAGAGAGAGAGAGAGAGAGAGAGAGAGAGAGAGAAATATTAGATAATGATCGCGTAGGTCAGAAAGATGAATAATTTATTATCGTTACTGGATGGCACCTAAGATTGACGACTCGCAACGCATATTTTCGTAACAATAATAAAAAAAATAAACATACGTATATACGTATATAAAAAATAAAAATAAACAATACGTGATAAAACTGTATTAATAATAAATCGTCGAAACAATTCCGTTTGCCTATAAATTCAACACGCTCCATGTCACCGAGCGGGAACTCAACGATGGTTTAGACAACTATGAGACAAGCACGCCGAATATTCTATTATGATAGCAATTATTCAATAATGAACGGAATTTTGAGCGTAGCGTAGAAAGTATGTGCGCGCACGTTTAATTTACAAGATTCTCAATTGCGGATTAATTATATTGTAATTCGACGATGCAGCCGCATTTTTCGTTTTTCATTAATGTCGCGTTATAAACACAAAAATGGCTATAAAGTCACATTTTTGTAATAATTTCTATTGGTGGATGATAGATTTATCCATTTGTTTCTTTGTAATATTTCTGACCGTGTTGAAGTGCAGTAACAATGGCATAATAATGGCAATTTTAAATATTGGCTTTGTTAGAATATTTTCATGAAATTTTAAAATAACATTTCAAATTATTTTTGTTGAAGTGACATGTATGTTTAAAATATTTTAAAATTAATTAAATGTTTTTTAATTCAAAAACGCGCTTTTTACCTGCTTTTAAAAACGGATGTTTTTTCTTCGTTTATTCTATACTTGATGTTACAGTATGTATTTTGGGAAATTATATACATATGAATTATCATTTTTCTAATTAAACTATATCGTGGATTTGAATCAGTATTCACACTTCCCACGTGAAATTAAGCGATTTGACATAAGCAATGGACAAGCTATTTTTCCTTCCCAATCTGCGGCGCCTTTCATCGCTCTGCATTAATGAAAATTTATATTCTTTCCTGACGACTTGCGGCAGCACGAGACGCGCTCCCCCATTCTTTCGCACTTGAGATTTTTCTCAGAGAGAAAAAATAGACGCTCCGCGCGATTCGCGTTCCAAGACAGTCCTCCGCTCGTCACAAATCTCCCGCATTCCCGAACTCACCCCACGCGCTGACGATATGCCAAATGCATATTCAATTTTGTAAATCCACTCTGCTCACCCGTCGGATATCTTTGTACGTGACGTGGATGACGTACAACGTAAACTTGACGATATAATCACGGACACACGACACTGTGTCTTTTGACCCGAGTCGAGTGGTCGCACTATCGAAATATCGCGCTCGTTTCCTGACCCGCGCGAAACGTCTCATGCACCGATATACTATTCCAATATTGCCTAATTTTATCCCCCGAATGAAGAATTCAGGCGCACTGTGAACAGAGCTATATGCAGCGGGAAAGGAAGGAACGGAAAAAATCTTACATTTTTCATTCGGGTTTTATAAATACTTTGTAGAGTATTGGAAATCCTTATAAATACTTCCTGAAGTATTGGAAATAAAAATAGACAAAGTTTTTTTTTTCGTAAGAACACGATAAAAATAATGCCTCCCTTTAATATACAGCTCTCGTTGCGCGAGAACTCGAGACGCAAGGCATCTACGACTCTCCTGAATCTCCTCGATGCGTTTCCTTTCGTCATCGCTCAGCGACATGCGAGAACGCCCGCGTGCCGTAAAGGAGGCAGCATATCAAGAATAACTAGGCTGCATTCGCGTCATCGTTTGATAATCGGGTGACTGCCTCGCGTGTTCTCGGGCACGTTAGCGCGGTCTCCCGGAGCTGCAAGAATGTCGGGATATATTCGCATCGTCGTCGTTCTCGGCGAATCTCACTAAAGCTCCTTTTTCTGTATCGCGTATTGGGGAGTAATGGACGAACGCGGCAAATTCGGCAAGAATGTTCCCGCTATGCTATTGGTTTGAATAGCTCGGCGTTCGCTTAATAGAACGATTGTCTGAAGAATTTATTCGAATAGCCGGAAGAAGACGACCGACGGAATATGATTAGGACGAGACTACCCTTTTATCGCGCAGTGTCTCGTGGAGAGCACAAAGGAGAAGCGCGCTCGCCTCCCTTCGTTGGAATTATACGCGTCCATATCAGATTTTTCGGAAAATTGGCCACGGCACTCCCTCGAGAATATTTATGAGATGTGCGGGCACATGGGCACTGCTACTGCCGCATCATGAAACGCAGTGAGTCCTTAAAAGAAATATTCTATTAGAAATAATACGTTCGTTTTGTCAGGGTAGAAATAGTGCATCGACGAGAAAGAAATGAGTTGCATTTGAGAAAATATTTCTAGACTAAGAGATTTATTCGATGTTTATTCGATTACGAATAAATTGCGGAGAGGGCGCATGTATTACGATTATGTAATATTTTAAGATGCTGCACAATATACAGAAATACATTATACGTATTATGTTCGCGTTTAGAAATATGCGCATATTTATGGCATAAGTATTACGCTTAATAACGGTTATAAATGTAGAGCAGAAACTTAAAATACTGTATTTATCGTCAAATACATTGCGCGAGCAGGAGTAAAACACGACGTGAATTAATATCAAGCTTAACGAGAATTAATTTCAAACGTATACTGATGCGTACACGGGCATATTACTGGTAACGCATAAATTTAGCCCAAGCCTTTCTTTCGGAGAGCGCCATCAGCGATGCGGTACGTGGAAGAAAATTACGGTAACCCCACCCGGAGGGGGGCTGCCGCCTCCAAGCCGAGCCGTTGCCCTTTTGTTTTTGATTAAATTATCTTAAATAGCCAAACAATCTTCTTTGCGGGGCCAATGTTGTGGGAGTCACCCTCCCCCGCGAGGACTCGAATTTTCTCTATCGATCAGCAATGATGTCGGACGCTGCTGCATCCAAGTTCCGATCATTCATAAAACATGAGTCTCCATCAGGTAGTAGCCCATAAATTTTCAAGTAGGAACTACTGCGCCTCCATTTTCTTCGGCAGTCTGGGAAGCATTCGACGGCGGGTCCACGGTCAGATCGATAAAAAATAATTGTCTTGTGCTTGATTTGCGGAACGCAAATAGGACCTCACGCGTCACGGATCATTTGCTCTCCATCAAAAGATGTAGGTTTTGGAGTGCATGGCAAATGCGCGCGTCTGCCGTGTATCGCGCAAATACGGCCTTTTAATCGCGAATATGTGAACGCGAGTTCATTCGAACCGTTATTTAGAAATGCACTTAGAGCACTTGTACGTGTGTATGCCATTGCACATACATATCGTTACCTTTTAGAGAATTGAGATTTATATGTTATTTTGATACTTTATACGCGATCAAGGATTAAAAACTCACAATCAGATACGAATGCGCGCGGCGGTATTACTAAATTAAATTATATATCAATTATTTGGAGATGCATTTTATACGCAGCTCCGAGTGAATCTACGTAACAATTTCATCTTTCATCGATTTCACCGACAACTAAAATTCCAGTTCAATATGCATTCGGTCGAGTCTTCCAATCTCTGTAACATCATCTCGATGCAGTGTTATCGTATCGATCCAGAGCATCGGCGCCACCAATATAATACACCTTCATCAAAGAGAGCTCTAAATTGCATCGATATTTACCATCGAATAAAATGTACTTCATTATGTCGATATCTCGTTTAAAATAAGGGCGAAGTTCCTGGCCTGATCGTTAAAGTTGTTTGTACTATCGATGAAGAGAGTTGGAGATATTTTACCTTCTGTACTGCACCGTTTTCATATTTCTCGACTCTAAGACATACGTCTTTTGTACGTCTAACGATAAGCAATAAGATCCCGAAACGTAAATGCGAGCGACGCAAATCGAAGAAGACGTTTTACCCTCTACTTTCATGTCTCATTACGCTTTTAGCGGGGAGTACCATTCGCTGAGAGCGACAGAATTTCAGATTAGAGCATACGTGGAACGCATTCCGGATGGCTTGAGCGCAGACGAGTAAGCGCATTAGCAAAATCTTACCCCCCGCGACCGCGGATATGTAGAAAGGATCCTTTATGTCTACTGCCTGGCGGTGATACCCTCCGGGCAATAATAAAACTTTCCGAGCTCGAGGACCAGTTTGCGTACGCGAGTAGTAAGGGGAGACACGTTCAAGCAAATACGAGAGGGAGAAATACGTCGGGATCTCGATGGTGGTGCAGGGAATGCCCGCGGCGAGGGGGCACTCTACGATTCTGAGACGCTTGTTTCGCGAAGCGCGGGGCGCGGAGTGATTCGTCAGGAAAGGAGAGTCGAAGTCGAACGACATTTGCTTCGAGCTTGCAATAAATCCGATCCGCGATAAATTGTATAATTGCGAGCAGACTGCTGCCATTTGACGATACTATCGCGATATTCTGTACAAGTGGCGATAGAATTCGCAATCTAAAGATATCAACGGAACGTTGTATATACGAATTTATGTATCTTTATATACGTATATATATGTATGGAATGAGTCGCATGAGATATCGAATCACTTTAATACCATTTACATAATACATAATTTATCGCTATTTTATTACATTATCCATCAGAAATATCATCGAATTAATCCAAATCTATAGTTTCTAACATCATTAATTAATATTCACCATTAAAACAATTTACAAATTACATCAAATTATCAGCTAATTTCTCCAATAATTTTTCTAAATATTTGCGTGATATATATATATATATATATATATATATATATACATATATATAACTTTCGTGTGACTACGCAGCCATGCAGAAAGTATTAATCATGCCGCAAAAGGGATGTGTTTAATAATCCACTTACACTGGAGATATAAATCCTGGAGACGGTGCAAGATATGACGTCAGGAAAATTCAAGATACGACCTACTCTAGCGTCTACTGTCGTTACTAATATACAAGCGAAGATGGTCTGCGAAAAATAATGGTGGGCGGGAGATAAATAAGCAGCGAAGAAATAAAGCTGAGGCTGCTGCAATCCAGCCGAAAGGTAGCGAGAGAGCCGGAGAGGAGGCAGTTGCCGGCGCAGGGGCAGGTGGAGGCAGGAGGAGGTGGTGCAGGCGCACCGGTGTAATAAGGTGCATCGTGCAGGCAGAATAAAAAGATCATCAATTACCACGTGCGGGGTCCTGGAGCCGCCTATTTTATACGACCTCGCGAGCTAGGTTGCGGAATATTATTCAGAGCATTAGGCATGCTCTCGACCGCGAAGAATTTCCATAAAACCGCTATCTGCCATCTAAGACGCCATAGTTCGCTCTCCCCGTGTCTCCGTTCGTTTCCCCTCGTCTTTGTCTTCTGCAATTCCCGTCCGGCCCTGCCGCCTCTCGCGTTCTCGCTTTTCCTCCCTTTCTCGCTTGTCCCCGTAAAACCGGGAAGGGATGCTACTAAGAGGCGAGAGCGGATGCATTTCCGTAGCTGTTGTTACACGCCGTTTACGATCATCTTGAAACGTGAACGTCACTTACGCCACCGTTCTTCGGATTGGCTTTCGAAAACGCACTTTAGCGTATTTGGCAACGTAGCAAAACAGAGAGACAAATATTATATTTTGTAATTTTTATATCTTGACGATATTTGATCGAGATAAATGTCAAACCTCGCAAAGTCTATTTAACCGGTAAATAATTTGATCATACGACAAGGGATATCACTTTCTATTTACGCTTATTCTTAAGAAAGATGAACAATTAAAAAAAGAACTATCGATCAAAACTAAGATGATTGGGCTTTTAAATTGCGAAGGTGTGTAATGATACTTTTATCGTCTTGTGAATCTCGGTCGCTTCAACCATTCATAATGGAAAATGTTTCAATTGAAAAATATTATCGTAAACAAAGACTAAAATTACCATTTCAGATAAATTAAAAAAGAATTATTTTTCTCTTTCATGTAGCAATTTATTCGCAAAAATGATAAATCCGTTCGCAATCAAATTGGCTAATGGAAAAGTTTATAAATTGAGTTAATTTCTCATCAAAATTTGTTTTATTTTAACTAATATTGAATCAGAATATTTTTTTAATTTCTTAAAAGAAATATATCGCGTCTATTATGACATTATATACAGCGTGATTTTTCTATAAAGACGGTAAATTTCGCTTTGACCAGTGAATGAACAACGGAAATCGAATCAGTTTCGCTTACTTGACTGTTTCTGTATAGGAGAATGCCGTTGCCTTGGCTTAATGGCGAAAATTACCGCTTTCGATTTATATAGAGAATACGTGCTATTTTCTTCGTTCCGTAGCGTGCTTCATTACGCTCCTCTTAAAAGAAAAGCGGTTTAAGAACCCTCTTTACCTAGCCTTTCGTTCAGCGAAAAAAAAACCTGAAAGCATGAGTTTGTGTAAAGTATAAGCGGTTAATTAACACGCCCGTTGCTGTTATACCAAAAGCGGATATAAAAGGATTATAGAATGTAGATGTTGTCCTCGCTTTTTAAATGTCATTTATCCGCGTCTTTTATAAGGATCACTGAACTAAATTTACAGTACAGTGCAATAAACAACTTGGAAACTAATTTTAAAAACTCGCAATAGCTAAATTACATTCGAAAATAAATTATTTTGTGAACAAATTAATTATATCATGAATTATAAATCAATTTAATTCTAAATTTATAATTTTATTTAATTTTATAGTATACATATATACATTTATGTAAAATTTCTAAATCGAAATATCTTCAAAAAAATTTTATTTTATTTTTAAAAATTATATGTCACATAATGTTGTATAATGTTTATCAATTCATACATCATTATTCACGTTAAAAAGTTAGCAACAATAATGACTGATTTTCTTTTTATCTATTTCAATTTCTATGCGTTTATATATATACTACGTCTCATTCACAGTAATACACGTTCATATCAAAATTGTTTTGTACGTTGACAAACTGTTATTCGTAAGCAGTCCGGTAACGGGTGGAATAATTTAGTTTTGCACGGTCTATATCGCTCTTCCACCAGATCTACCGTTAATACCATCTCGTTCATATTTCTCGTTCAATTCTCGTTCATATTTTTAATGACTTCGTATCTGAGCCCGTTAGGTAACGCCTGTGAAAAAACTGCAGTGCAATTTTCGATTTTAATCACTTTTCAGCACTTTTGCATAAACGTGAATGTGAGAAATTATTTTAATTTCTCCAGCCAACTTGTGCGTGGAAGAGGGAGAAAGATATCACTCTTTTAATTATTTAAGTATGTCAAGTGATTAAATTTATATCGTCGTTCAAATATCTTTTTTTTGCAGCGATTATTATATCAAAAATTCGAAAAAATTGTTAGTAAATAGTAAAAAAATAGTAAATAACTAAATAATAGTGATTTGTTTTTTCATCCTATTATAATATTTCAAGAGATCACACACACATACACACACATACAGCTATCACTCTCTTCGTTATTTTTAATGACTGCTCATTGCACTTTATTACAGAAGCATTTTTGTCCACAGCAAATTGAGAGTAGACGTAAACTCTAGATCAAAACCAATTCACGTTTAGCGACATGGTCAGCCAACGTGGTCAATTTTCAACAGAAAAAAAGAATGAGGCTGAACAATTTATCCCTCGGGTACCACGAGGAACAGTTACGACTTGGCCAGAGATATTCCAAGCTTTCGAGAATAAGAGAAGGGTCGAGTTTTGCGAACGAGGCAAAAAGATTGCTCCGTGAAGCGATATGCACATAGCGTATGCAGTTAAGCCGCATACAGATGTGATAGTCTTAACTCGATATAGTTACATATCGACATAATATTTGCTATTACGATGTCTGTAACTGATTATTAGGAAGAAAGTAAAAATGACCAGAAAATAGGACAAGCTAGAAAACGTGTTGCAATAAATTTGAATTAATCAATTTAAGTAAAACATTAGTGTGTAATTGATTCTCTACGCAATTATCCAAATTAATGCTTATCCGAATTCATTAGTTGTAGAGTATAAATAATAGATGTGTAAAATTAATCAATTTGTAAATAAAAATGAAAAATAATGTTTGAAAATCATTGTAATAAAAATTATTGTACAAAAATCAAATTTTCCTTCAGAGAGAGAATTCGTCTGATCGATTTATGTAAATTCGAAAGTATACAATGGAAAAAATTTTGGTCTAATATTTCCGAGATTTTATACAGAGCGAAAGAGAGGTCAATATTTTAATTTCGTTCCAAAATAATTTTCTATAAAAAACGTCGATATCCTGTATCATTATTCATTTACATTGCGCTACTTCATATCGCGACTAAGTTAGTTGTATATATTGGCTATTAATTAAAACAGAGAAAATAATATAAAACGTAAACATTTCAGAGAGTCGAGCTAATAATAAGAAAATTAAATAGGGAAACTTTTAAAAATGAAGTTCGTATCTTACTTGGTCTTTGAGATCTTTTCTCATAACATTGATGAAAATGGAACGCCGTATAAATGCTCCCATGCCACAAGCAGTCCAATACTACTTGGTATTCATTATAATGATAACAGGTTTGCTTTCATTCAATTAAAAACTTTTCACATCCCTTTATCTTATGGACAGTAAGGAAATGTTACGGGTTTCCGGAAGCTGCTTGTCATAATCCAGCTACTTTGACGATTTTCTTTTCCGCAAGAGACCGGAAAAAAAGGAGGACTGCCTAATTAACTGATCTTAAAGAGAGTCCTGAAAAACTTCTTTGAAAAGTGGTTTGCAGCGAGGGTGGGGGAAGAGGGGGTGGGACGCGCGTCCAGGAGAGCGTCGTGGAAAATACGTGAGTATAAGATAAAATTAGTGAACCTTGGACGAAATATGAAAACACACCGTAGGCGATAAAAATAACAACTCGTGTTAGGGGTCCGCTCCTTCGAGCACTTTATACCACGGCTCTGTGTACTTACGGCGATACGGACACGACGAGGGCGAGCCCGCGCGTGCGAGTTTTGCGATAATACTATCGAAGAATAACACGTCGAACGTGTTTAAGGGTTGTCCCTTTACAATTGTGCGGACGGAGAAATCGCTACGTACTAGATGGAACTACTGGATGAGCGGTACAGATTCTTATCATTTTCTGTTATCATTTGCATTTAGACTATGTTTCCTGAAGCAACAGCGAATAACTGAAATGTCTGCGTTAAGCTATACCGCGACTACTGGCAATCCGAATCCGAATAAAACGGCACTGCCTACAATAACATCGCAACGGAGAGTAAGAACGAACGGAAAATTATACATTAATGTACCACGCTTTCTAATTATTCAAAGATTGTTTAAATATTATTATATATATAGCTTCTGTTTATTAGTGTAAACAAAGCATTGTTAGTATTGGCAATAAACATGGGCGTCCGCAGGGGGGGGGGGACAAGGAAGGGAATTTGCCCCCTCCTCCCCTGAAATTAAACGAGTATAAGAAAATTCAGAATTTGCCTTTATTTTTACAAATAATAAATATGTTTGTCAAATATGAGAGAGCTAAAATACAATACAGGTGCACAACGTTTGGACATTAGCTCCTCGCGGTAGTTCGTATTAAAAATTTGGATCATGCCTCCCTCTAGAAAAAATCCTGCGGACGCCCTTAGCAATAAAATACTTTGCAAAGAGCGCGGTTAACTATCTTTATTTAAAAAAATTTAATAATATTGTAAAAGTGATTCGCGGATATTGAAAACGCTATTTCTACATATCCGTTTGTAAAATCTGTGCTTCGTTTGCTCAGCGTCAGCGAGAGTCACATAATTTTTCCGATAAATTTATTATAATCGCCGATACGGTATTGACTTTATATGCGGATACAGAGAAACACATGTAACGAGCGTTTTCATAAAATTACTAAGAGAAACGTACGGATTGTAAAAGTCATAACTTCATTCACCGATCATACATGACATCATTAATATAATAATGTAACGGCGGCAAAAAGAATCATCGTATACGCCAAACGTGGAACAATGATTCATATAAAATTAGTCACAGCAGTTATAAATACACAGAAATATTGTAGCCCGATTTTCGAGTCGCTAAAATATATAATAGGCTTGCGATAAAATGGCAAGTGAGGTCATAGATATATGATGCCCAGATATATTTTATTATACGGTCTAATATTAGAAGACTCGTTTGTTTACAAAGCATCTAGTATCGCTCGACGTAGGCGCCTTTGTTATCGCCGCCTCTTTCGTTCTATAACCGTCCGAAGGGATTCGTGCCGATGATGTACGAGCTGGCTTATGGAGAAAAGCCCTTTTTTCCCCTCGTTACTCCGAAGTGCGCTGCCAAGTTCTATAATAATTCTTTCCCGAATATCATTATTATACCGTCGGGTCTTCGTTACAGTCGATCTCCCGAATTTTACGTGGCTTCGGAATGAACCGAAGAGCGTAACAAAACGGAATGAGAGCTGAAGTGTCAGCGCGCGCACACACACATACACGCTTTTCTCTCACCATTATAACTCGTTGATAGTTACATTTTATGTGAAATAATGAGTTGAAGATAGAAAGAAAGATTGTGAATTTATTTGATAACATGTCAACTTTTAACAATGTTAAGTATTGTCAGACAGTTATACTGTCTCAAAAGTTTTTACCTTTACCTGATAGATACTTTGAAGTTAAATGATCTGCAGACAAGAAAAATCGGACAACAAGGTTTTAAAGAAATCTATTTTCTGAAAAATTAAATTACTTTTATACTGAACTTTGCTACAACGAATCTGGTACAAATTACCAAGTTTATGTTATAGATGTGACATATCTATATTATGTTTACAGACTGTAAGTTAATCATAAGCATAATATTGTAGAAAGTTGTACGATCTGCATTATAATGAATAAATTAAAAAGTGTTTGAAAAAAAAAAAGGAAAATTAGTTTAGCAAGAAACGGGTAGTTTTTAATAAGCTTTCGTCAGAAATTTCCTTTCGAAGAATATCCGCACAGTCTCTGTAGTCAGTTCTTAAAATAGTTTATCGATCTCTTAAATATTTTGTTGGGAAGAATATAGTCAATTCAGAATCGATCGATTGCAGGAGTAAACTATTATCTGCCCTCTGCAAGGAAAGTTTGTAAGCTACAGCAACCACCGGTATATCACTGGATAGTACACGCATGTGATATTATCGTATAATTTCCTGAAAATTTACTTTATCAGAAGCAGAGAGAAGCACGAGACGGCCATCCCGACCTTTTACGTGGACCATTAAAACCCCCCGTACACTAGCGCCAGTACATCCACGCGTTTTCCTTTAATTCAATTTTTTTATGTGTTCCCGTCATGTGTTGTGTAATTTTAATTAACTGACTATCATTAGATTTCTCGTTTCAAAAACTATAAGAAATTATGTCAATTTTATTTTCCCCGTGTGCATCAAAAACAGGCCTTTTCGAAATATCCTCTTTTAATCACGGTTAATTACATTTTACAGTTTTGAAATGGGTACATCCATTTTCTGACATTGTCGATAAAATTATAAATGTCGAAAATGGGTATGATTCGAGTCTATTTTATATTCATAAATAAAATAAGTGCGTGTCCGCGCTACTACAGCTGGCAGGAGAAATACGTTAACGTGTTAATTTGTTAATGTAAAAGGCCCGGATATATGGTCGCTCTCACTGTGTACGTTTATACAAATTTACAGTATAAAAAATACACAATGAATTGCATAGATGCAATGGAAAAGATCAATTCCGTATTTAGAACATGTTTATTAGCTGTATGTTAGCGTGTTAAGACTAAAATTCTATAATATGATTCGTATTTTTAACTTATTTTTATCAATAAATGCACTCGATTATTTTTATTTCTGAGATTTTATAATATATGTAATATAAATTGTCATGTGTCGTGTAACTATGTATGTAACGTGAATTATTGCTAAATGCTATCATTTTAAGCGCGTTCTAAATACGAGAAAATATAATGTTATTGCTTAGACATTGAGCGTATTATTGGCTAAGAAGAGACAAGTGCAATTTTGGAAGAAGATCCGCAATTGAACACAATTATTTGAATGATATTTATGTCTATTTCTATCAATATAGATTAATTTTAATATTGATTTAACAGTTAACTTTTATCTTTTGCTAACTCAAAGAATTGGAAAAAGATAGAGTGAATAATTAAATCGAGATTAATCTATACTGACAGAAATGAACATCAGTATTTAAATATGAATTTATTGTTAATGTCGTGTGCATTATATTGCATTATATTAATATTTCGATTTGAAGAATTCTGTTATTAAACTTTAAGTAATATATATATTATTTCTATATTTACAAAATACATATTTAAGTTTTACACATAATTTTTAATTTCTAATATAGAATAGGACTTTTCTCTTTTCGTTTTTTCTAAAATTCTAATTGAAATAAAAATGTATAAATATATAAGTTTTTCAATTTGTTATCCGTATATTGTGAATAATGACGTGTATTATATAAATGACTGTCAACTTGCAAAATTTGATAAACCTATGAGAATATAATTATTCATTGTCAATTTGTACTTTTGTTGTATCTTTTTATAATCACGTATTTACAAATTCAAACTTTCCTTCATAGTTTCAAACATATAGTTTTCTCGATAGCTATTATCCGTCATTCTGTCTCTGGAAAACGGACACGCCGCGCGTCGACGCGACGAGGTCCGAGTTCATGAGAATCGTAAGGTTTGATAACTTGTAAGAAAATAATCGAGAAAATTTGACAGTTCGAGAGGAGGAGGATGAGGCCTAGGAAAGTGTCGTGGCAGAAACGACACCGTCTCTCTTGGGATTGTAACAGGTGTGATGACCCCGTAAAAACGAGCGCGTCGATCGACGGGGCAGTGATAATAACTCTTTTTGCGCCGCCATCGATATACAACTGCATAATATGCCATTTTTATTTTTGATGCGCCGGATAATTTAGCTATATGACATTGGATGCTGTTAGAGAATAGAGATAGAGTAGTTTAAGAAGATTTGTTTAAGTTTAATATAATGTGACATGTTAATAACTATTAAGAAAGATCAGTATTCTTTTCCTTTTCCAAGTTTCTGTCGAATTAATAATTTTTCACATTTAACATTAAAGCCTACTGCAATGAAAAATATAAATTTTAAATCTTATGCTTGCTTTCTCCTGCAGAGATGTGAATGATCCGCTACTTTCTATTACGTACGTCACTCCCTTATTCTTCCATGGTATTTTCCATGGTTGCTTTTCTTGCGACGTGGCGATTCTTGTTTCTCATTGAACAATAAAGTTCAAGATTTTTTAATACAAAGTAATATTTATATCATGTTTTTAAATATTAAATCAAATAAAAAGTAAGCACGTGAAGATTGAAATTTAATAAAGTATACAAAATATTTCTCTGGCAATTACAAGAGTTACCTGCGAATACACTTTATTTTGTGTTTCATAGAGGACATTGAGTTTATTAAAATCTGCAGTACTTGTAAAATAAAGATGGCAAATTAAAATAATTTAGATAGCTTAAGATTTCTTTCTTTTTTTTTTTTAATTTAATTTAATTTAATTTTTTTTAAGTGTAGCAAAATTAAAATTGTATTTATCACCACGAACTATAAAATCATTATCACACTCCAGAGGTAAAGGATGTAGCCCATGAGTATATTTGTGTTTAAAAAGATATATGATGTATTCGGTTGTAAGAAATAGATCGTTGATTAATTTTACTTGTGATATATATTGAATAATAAATTATTACTTAATTTTTAATTAGTAATACTACATTATACTTGTATTTTTATTCGTATAATCGGAAACTTGCATCAATATTTTTTTCGAGGCAAGACACATTCTCCCTATTCTTCCAAATTCGTTAATTCCTACAACTGCCATAATTTTATATCTGTTTTAATTTTTTAATTTTCTAACAATTCATTATTAAAGAAAAAAAAATTTAAGAATCTGAAATGATTTTAGAATATATATTACTGGAAGGAGAATAGAGTGCTGACGTAAAGCCAACATCTGTGTGAGAGTGAAAGGTATAAATTCTCAATTTCTCAAAACTCAGCCCGTTTTGTCTAATTTCTTATTTTTCAAAAATCTTTAAAAAAAAATAAAAAACAGGGCTAAGTGGGGGCTGAATGGCACATGCGCATTACAGACAATCTATACCTTTTCTCTCGCATAGATGTTGGCTTCAGCTCGATGTATGGGTGGTATAGGTAAGATTCTCCTTCCAGTAATATATGTTCTAACGAAATGATTGACATTTTGTCAAAAAGATAAATAGTGTGAAGTTTATTACGAAACTTCTTAGAACATATGTCTTGAAGTTACCTAAAATAAGAACTACTTATGTGTATAAATCTAAATACTCAAAATGAAAAAATCTAATAATAATTATTTATAATTCCAAATACTCTAAACAAACTCCCTAAACCCCTGACTCCTCTCCTTAAAATGTAAAGTGGACGGTTTTCAGCGTTATTATGTTAAGAATCCAGAAGTAGTAAACTAACAATAAAATAAGTCATGTAACACAGTGGGAAATGGAATTCACATTTAAATCTGGGCATGTATGTACATAACGCATATTTCCAAATGTATATACATTTATATTTTTTTCTATTTTTATATATTTTATTAATAAAGAAGTAAAGAAAAAAACTTACACTTTATCTTCTGTAAGTAGAGATCTTTTCCTTAACATTCATGTTGAATCTCAAAATATACAATATACAGCAGAATACAAATTTATTAATCACTGCAACAAAATGCAAAAATATTTTTAGGTTAGAATATAGTTTCTATTCGTACTGAGGAAAAAGAACATGAAAATTATGAAAAATATATTCAAACAACTTACTCACTGTATAAAAACTGCATTAATCGTATATGATGTCTGAAAAATTAAATCATTTTATAAATTCAATTTTTACGGCATGCAAAGCTGTGCAAAGATATACAGAAACTGGAGGTTAAGAGTGACCGACAATCTACAATACCGGCATTTAACTGTGTCTCCCTCTCCTGGCGGTGCCCACTACTACCTAGCATTCACGCGCTCCGCGGTACAATATCTTTTACGCGACGCGCGTCACTTTGACGCGTCGCCGGGCACAAGAAGGATCGGCTCCGCGATGAACAGCGTCGCGACTCTCGATTAAATTGTATTGAAACCTACATTTTCCGCATTTCGAGCAATAAATGCTGTGTACGCCACATTAACGTACGTATAAACACAAAGTTAAGAGTAGCATGCGGAGCGACGCCGTATCGTAATTGTATCAAACTTGCATTGTAAGTCGCGTAATATAGATTCGACATTCACACTCTGATTCAATCGAATGCGTATTTCGCGATCTCGTTCGACCGAAAATTAAGACGTGTAGCGTCGCAGCGCGCCACTGTCGCCGCCACTGTCGCCGACGCGCCGCGTCACTTTCCCTTTCGGTGAGCCACCGGCACGAGAAAGATCGCCTCCGGAACGTGACGTTGCAATTCATTTAATTGGTAAAGAAATCCATTATAATTTTGAATTTTCCACTTACTATCTAATAATAGATAACAATAACTATCGCAAAATATAAATTTCATGCTTATCGCGAATCTTAAACGATGATACTGATGTCAAAGGCGCGGCATCACGACGGCCGGCGTCGCTACGCGTCTAATTACTCTTATTTTCGCATTTTTCACATTTTAAATATATAACTAATACACGCGCTTATTGCACATTAATAATCGTTATAAGAGGCGCGTATGCATTGGTATTTCGTTCGAACGCGTATTTCGCAATACTCGTTCGGCCGAAAATCAAGCCGTGAAACGTAAATTATGTTGCACCGACGCCGCCGCAGCGGCGCCGCGGCGCTATTGGCGCGCGAGGCTGTCCGCGCGAGACGAAGCCGCTTCACCATTTTAATAGAGTTCCCTTTGCATTTTCAGAACGCGGAACAGATCGGATTGGGAGCAAAGGGCGTCGCGACTGATATAATTGCATGGTAAGTGAAATTTGTATTTGTATTTCTCTAACACGCAATATAATAGAATCATAAAATTATATTCTTATATGAAGTTCTTTTTCGGAAAATTAATAATTATTTGAAAAATATTTAATTGAAAGAGGAAGAGTTTGATGTGCGTAAGAATTATCTTCTAAAATGTTTATAATTTTGAACGCTATTTCAATTTTGATCAGGAGGCCTGATAACCGCAGACGTTCTGAGAGGAGGAGGAGGCCTAGGAGAGGCATCGGGTTTTGGGAGAGTAACCTTGGAGTAAGTACCATTTTTTATCTGCACAAAGTTTAAAGTTCTTGTTTATGTATTTGGATTGTTCTATTAAATAAAACGATTCGAATACAATAAATTACGTTAAATTTAAACGTTAAATAAAACATTAAATTTAAATGATTCGAATACGAAATTGTTGAAGATAGAAAAATCATCTATTCTTGTTTAATTAAAAAAAATAATTATATTAACAAAGACTAATTGATAATTTAATGCGTTTAAAAATGTTTTTTGACATATTGATTATTTTGAGCTCTGTTTCAATTTTAATCAGGAGGACAACCACAAATGTTCTGAGAGGAGGAGGAGGCCTAGGAGAGGCATCGGGCTCCGGCGGAGGAATTTTGGTGTAAGTATCATTTTTTATCTGCATAAAATTAATAGTTTTTTTTTATATATTCGGATCGTTTTATATGAATCTAAAAGTCTGAGTAAATAATAAATGATAAATTACGCAATTGTTAGAGACAAAAAAATTATCTACAAATATAAGTTTTTTTTTGTTTTTTTTCTTCAATCTTTTAAAAAAATAAATAATTATATTAATAAAGACTAATTGAAAGTTCAATACGTTGAAAAATTGCCTTTCACATATTGATTATTTTGAGCGTTGTTTTAATTTGAATCCAATCAATTCCTGATAATTCACGAAACTTAATCAAATCTCTACTGTTCGGTTCAGAACGAAATTAACATAAAATTTTACTTTTACTTGAGCATAACTCTTATACTCTTTGCACAGTAATCACTTTAATTACATTCTCCTCTCATTAATCTCTGACCTATTCAGTAATATCTTAACTATATCTTACAGATATTCCCCACGTCATATCAGAACAACGAGGAAGCTACGTACTCGTCGCCGACTTGATTAAAAATACAAACCGCGTCGCGCGTTTGCTTCGGGAGTGCCGTAAA
>NW_012028169.1:376142-380526 GCF_000956235.1 Wasmannia auropunctata
ATAAATTATTTTGAGAGCTGTTTTGATTTAAATGTTATGTTTGTGTGTTACAGTATCATCGTAGCTTCGTGGCAGATAACTCCGCCCATTGCGCTTCGGGTTGGTGAGTGAAATATTTTTTATCAGATGTAAGGGTGTAAAAAGGCTATCTACAATCTTATTATCAATATAATACAAGAGTACGTAATTGTATAATATATACAAATTTTACAGATTTATTGCTCTAAATTATTTAAATTAATATAATTAAGATGTAATTGCGACAATTTTGATTAGAACGCGACTAACGTAAGATTTTTATCATTTTTTGATGATAATATTACTATTAATTCTTTTTACGTTTTGTCGCTTTGAATATTATTCTTCAAAAAAGTAAATTTGCGTATTATTAAGAAACAAAATACAAAATTGTATTAAATTTAATTAGTGTTTTATTAACGATCGTTTCTCTTATTCCGGTATGATTACGTGCTCTTAATTATTGTAATATTTGTAATTAATCGTAACATAATTATTGCCTGCTGATGCTGTAAATCAGCTGGCAAAGGAGTTTTATCTCCTCATTCTGTGGCTGACAGCCACAGTCAGATTGGATTTGGCCAGGCACAGCGTAATAGGTAAGTCCAATCTGGCCAGAAAAAACTACGCCACTGTCTTGTAAAGTAAGGTCTATATTGACCAAATTGAAAATACGTGCGTACTTATAGATATTAAAAAATTATTACTACAATTATTACGATTACGGGGGGTTATTAATCGGGAGGGAAAATTGCTCGCATATTAAATGGCGAATTCTTATATTTTTCAAATTAGTGTCTACTTTCCATATTTTTTCTAATCGCGATAATCCCGTTAGATTTAACCAATACTTAATAGAACATGTATTAAATACTCATGTTTTTTTATACTATAGAAATTATATACTACAATATTATGGTGGGAAGGGGGTTATTAATCGGGAGGGTAACTTGCTTGCATAAATTAAATTGCTAATATTTTTTTAATAATTGTCTATTTCCCATATTTTCCCTAATTCCGTTAAATTTAATCAATACCCAATAACATATATATTAAACATTCACGTATCTCAATCCACGATTTTATTGCATATTTGTGCAGTTAGTGAAAATGCGTAGATAGGATTACGTGAAAAGGCATGATTAAATAAAAATAAAGGTAGGCAGGAAAATAGAGAATTACGGATTGGTAGACATTCAGGGACTAAAAATAATATAATGTCATATAAGAAATTAAAAATTAAATACTGTAAATTAAATAATATTTAACGCCGCGATATTAAATTTCTTTTTAAAAATTTAATACAACTAAACATAATAAAATAAACGTACATAATAAACTATATAATATTGCAGATAAAAATACACAAATAAGTAATCACGAATGAATAAAAGTACTGGTAGGCAGGAAAATAAACAACGTAACAGTAAAGATTGTTTAATTTTGATAATTTAAAAATCATTTTAGAGATATATAGGCATCACAATTTTATATTTGATTGGAAAGAAAGATTTAAAATTAATTTTAAATTTTATTCAATTTTTAAGAAATTAATTTTTTTGTAAAATTATACTTTTTTTTTTAAATTTATACAATTTGTAAAATTATACGTTAAAAATGAAACATATTAGTGTAATTTAATTTTATTGTAAACAAAATCATATGTATCATTAGATATATCGTATAAAATTTATGTAATATTATGTCCAGATAAATGTCGTCATTACTTTTTACGATAATTATCAATAAATTATCTATTTATATTTTAGAATATTTTAGTATATACATGTACCTACATATCGAATACATATTTATACGATGCATTTATCTGGCCTTAGTAAGTCAAATTATCATTAAATAATGTAAATTTCACGAAATCGATGAAATGCGTATGATAACAAGAAATTTATTAAATTAATGTTTTTGATGAATATTTAATTGCAAAAGTTTTAAATTCTAAATTTTGAATTTTATTTTAGTACCGAATGGCCATTAATAATTTCGACTTAAATCTCCAATTTGCTGTTTAAAAGTATTGTCAATTATTTTCATAACATGTAATATACAAATTTATTAAATAAGATATATAAGATTTAAGGTTTGACTGAATCAATGATCAAATATTGGCTCACAAAATTTGACGGCAATATTTATGAAGTTGTTTCCGCAATATTTTTGCAACGCATAAAACCTTCCTTAATGAATGTTTTTAAATTATATGTTTAGAAATGTTCCTAAATTATATTTATAAATAATTGTTAAGAAATATTTAAGCATTTATTAATGGCAATTACCAACGCCGCGTCTGTTTCTCATTCTTCTGGAATGCGATTGTTATTTCGATGAGATCTCATCATTGTTCCTTGCGTCAGGTGGGCGCCAGCAAATGCGTGGTTCGTCATAGGAAGTCGAAACGATTTCCATCGTAAAGAGTTATTTCTTGTGGATTTTCATGAGATTCATTCACGATATCTAGTTTGGTGTTCCGTTAAGAGTTGGAGGCTTTTATTACAAGGTCGGAAATAATGCGTTTGTCGGCAGTTTCTGAAAATCTTAATTTTGACAATAAATCAACGATGATCACTATACATATATTTTAAAATCGAGTTGTAAAATTCAATTAATAGTATATTCTGAGATAAGATTTTTTTTATTTTTTACTAAATGTTCTCTCATTAGTATCAATATTAACTTCAGTGTTGTTTCAAAGATAATAAGACATTTTAAAAATATGGATATAATGATTATTTATAATATTATAATTTATAATATTTCAATTATTAGTAAATGAGTTCAAGCTTTATATCAATAATTTACATATTTTTTGACAATTTAATAAAAATATGGTTACGAATGTATATATTTAATTCTATAACTTTGAACCTGTTTTAAAAAACCATTTTTAGGTACTGGACATCCCGACCATTCTCTAGGATATTATAATTAATTTAGTTGTAGCTATTTATACTTTTTTATAATAAAATACATGCACATATTAAGAGATCTATTTAACAAATTTAAATTTCTATTGACTAATTGACAATTAGGTAATTTTATGTAAAAGATTTGTACTCTTTTATTTTAAGAATCTTATTATGAATATATGAATGTCATTAGAAATGTGCGGTTACAAAAAATTCGAGGTAAGTCGAATGGGTACTCCTATATCAGTGGGAAATCAACAACTAAAATTTTTTAAATACTACAATAAACTAGAGAACTGTTAAGTTTTATATTGCTTGAATTTTTAATATTTTATATTCCCGCTATTATCGGGCTCGACTAATCTCGAACAGTTGATACCCGAGAAACATTTGTATCCGTACATATAATAAGCTACATAACACAATAACGCATGTATTTTATTATTATTAAATATTTTTATTTGTAACCACTATTCCATAAGAATTCTTTTTATCCATAAATTTTTTAATAAAAAAAAGATGATTTTTTTTAATAATGGAAAAGAAGATTTAAATAGAGAGATAGAACATTTTTTGCGTGCTAATATTACTTATTAAAACAATAAAAATAATAACTGTTATTGATATGTTGTCAAAATTATTATTTTATTATCGAAAGTGATCTAGAAACAGAATTCATTCCCTCCTGTAACAGAATCGTTGGCGTTTGACGGAACGCTTAACTTTTTTTGCGGAATTTAATATAGAATTGAAGCACATTGAGTTTGTTCTCCACCATGGAGGTTGTATTTTGTTAATATCGGATACTAACCAGCGTACCATTCAATGGAGGAATTTACCGGAATTCACCTTGATATGATCAAATGATTGATCAATTATCCACCCCTGAACACGATAAAAACGTAGTCAATTTTGATTATCTTTTAAGGTTATAGAGTTTTGGAATAGAGTTTTAAAAATTAAAGTCTTAAAGACAGTCGGTCATATACATTTATTGATAAATCATTTAATTCGTATTATTATCAAAATCAAGGATAGACGCATTCTCATGAAAAGTGCATAATGTTAAATCATATTTATTATTTTAGCAAGAGCTATTGCTAAATAAATTATTATAATTATGTAGAATTCGCGTTACATTGACATTTTGTACCTTTTTTGAAAAGTACTATTGTGAATATTGCCAATCGATTATAGTTCATTGCTTTAATTAGTACTAGGTATCTTTTACCGTTTCTAATTTAATCATTGGTTTATCCTAAAGCTTTGCTTATTTTTTCGTGCGTTGAAATATTTCCATAGAAAATTTTATACAATTTATTAATACGAATGATAGATTAGAGAAACATAACAGATAAACTTATTAACAATTTTTTTGTATTGCACGATATTGCTTACGTCAAATTTAATAAATTTTATATAATTGCAAGTTGAAAATTAAA
>NW_012028169.1:380546-385072 GCF_000956235.1 Wasmannia auropunctata
TCAGACGTGTGCTCTTCCGATCTTCGTGTTATCATACGTATTTTCAAAGTTTATTTGTAATTCCACATTATTAAAACATTTTATTATGTTACTAATAACATTATTTTTATTATATTTCAAACAGCATTTTAATTTTGTATTATATTATAATGTAAAAAATTATATGTAAAAAATTAAGAAAGCGAAATAAAAATTTATAAAAACCCTTAGAAACCCAAATGTATGGGAAGAAAAGAGGACCGTCGTCTAAAATCGGCGGGGGTGGTGGAGGGCCTCTACGCTAGAGCTAATCTGTTATTACTCAATTAAATTTTGTTTATAACTTAAAATTGAATATACGTAGTTTGCTTAGAAAAATTCTTTTGTCAATGGTTTGCTAATTACAGGTATATTCGGCAAAAACGGAGCAACTTGCATATAAAATATTGTATATATATAATTTTCTCTAATTCAATTTATTTTATCCTTTGTTGTTTTATATTACATAATATTTATCATATTGTATACATTGTATTAAATTATATATTCAAAGCACATTTTTTCTGCATATTATATTTTCATCAAAAAATAAATTTTATGTATGTGTAACTTATAATAAATAATAAGAAAATTAAAAATCTTTGTGCAATATAAAGGCGACTGCCGATTAGAATTGGCGGGGGTGTGTGGAGGGCGTCTACAAGTTGGTCTGTTTTTGCCCAATTAAATTTTGTTTGAATTCTTAAATTGGAAAATGTACAGTTTGTATAATTTGTTGTGTAATAATTTGTTTCAAATAATAAACAGAGCATAATTGAGTTCAAATATCTTACAGTGTTGCTGGAATCGAATTTCCTGGTAGCATTCGTGCACAGAATGGACATTTGCAAAACGTTGCTAAAAAATAATACATGGTCTACAAGTGGTATCAGTCCCGTTTGGTTAGATAATATACCCACCAATTTAGTTAAATTATTAGTTTGGCTGTTATTTAGATTTTGACATTGTTAATCGAGAATGTCTATCTTATATACTTTACTCTCTAAATTTTTTAGAGTAAATCTCACTCCAAAAGAGTGAAAATTCACTCTAGAGAATTTAGAGAATACGCCCCGCTAATGGAGCATATAATAAATTTAAAACATTTGCAACACGGATGTTAATAATCGGAATGATTAACAAATAAATGCATATAATTTCATGAAAAACAAAAAAATTTTTTAAAATGCAATCTCTCACTTCGATCAGAACTCGCAGGCATGTCTGCATTTCTTGAAAAGTAAACTAAAAATTTCTTAAAAACAATTTTTCATGTCAAAGACTCGCAGGCATTGCTTTAAAAATAATTTCCATTTTTTAAAGGCTATCAATGTTTATCGAAAACTCGCAGGCATTGTTTTAAATGTAATTTTAATTTGTTAAAAAGCAATCAATGTTCGTTGAAATCTCGCAGGCACTACTTTAAAAGCAATTTTCAATTTTTAGAAAGCATTAACGTGCTAATTTATTTTAGCTTATTGTTAGTTAAATTTTACTTGTATTTTAAATTGAATATAGTTTGTTTAGAAGAAAAATTTTAGTTATCAATGACTGGATAATTTCAAGTATATTCGATTAAACAAAGTAGCTTACATAAAAAGTATTGTTTATTTAATATAGTATATAATTTTATATTTTTATCGACATTGTTAGAAAATGGATTTAGTTACGTAGTATCCATTTCAAAAATGGATGTACTGACGTTAGTGCACGGAGATTTTGACGATTCCACGTAAAAGGCCGGAGTATCCGCGTTCATGCTTCTCTTTGTCAGAAGCAACCAAAGCTAATTATCACTTGTTGGTTTACAAAGATATGAAGATATCGGTTACTGATACAATAGTAATTACAAATAAATGTTTTGTACTTGTCATTTGAAATGTATATTCTAAGCTACCACATTTTTATATACCATATATAATATGTAAGAGAGAATATAGAAATGTACTTGCTTATTAACATCTATATTAGATTATTTTTATAAACTTATAAGTTTTTTTACTCATTATTAATTTAATATAATATGAAATAATTAAAAAATTTATTTATGCATTTGCTCTTACTTACCTAGAACTTCAATGAAGACATTCTCTACAGATTTATCATAATTACAGTCCTCTTATTATCTACTATTAATGATTCTTTATAGAACGTATAATCACCTAAAATGAGTTTTTTTTAAATAAGTATCAGTTGGTATAATTATAGATGGTAAAACTTTGATCTTTATGAAATATTAAGTGCATTTGATTTCAATGAAACTTTGATTTTAAGAAAAAAGCACCGAAGTTATTTAATAACAAATAATATAAGAAAAACTGCATAAATAATACAGCATTGAATAAAAATCTTATTCAATTTACAGAATTTGATTTGAAATTTATCAGACATATTATATATCGTAAATGAAAGATGTGGTGAACAGGAGAACGGCCTGTATAATATCTTTTTATTGAAATACAGTCTTCTTTCATTCAGTCTATAATTTAACAAATTTTTTTCCGTCGTAAAAATCAGAAGCCTCGGTGAAAAGAATGGAATGACCTATAACACAAGCGTAACAATTCGCACAAAGAATTATCACGATTGTCTAACATTTATTGCCCAAGTACACGATAAGTTACACATTATATTTACACGGGAGGGAAGAGTTATTGTGACCACAAATGCAAAAACTAATATAACTTACAGCTTAGCGTATATACATCGTCCCTGAGGCTTATTCTACATTATCGTACACATACTATTATCATACAATACCGATAGCTCTATGCATTGAACAAACGCGGCGCGTCGTATATTATAATTTAATCGATTATCACACGTCTACGTATATGTACATAGCACATTTGGGGTCATCACAAACGTACGCAAGCGGCATCGCGAAATTGATGGGTCCATTTGGAAAATTCAAGCCAAAATTGCAAATTGCAATTGACTGGCGAAACATGATCGATTGGTAACAAATTCGTTAGGGAAATGAAATGAAAGCTCGACTAATAAATCGCTAGTATTGCTTTGATGGCTGAAAATATTGCACATTCGTATATTTTGTGTAAGAGCGATGTTAATAATCGTTAATATGTAGCAATCTACAGATTTATTTTTTCCTGCGTTTAACACACACTTGAAAAGGAATTAAACATCTCATGTAAAAAAAATTTAAATATAAATATCCAGATATAGAAGCTTTGAATTTTAGCCTTAATTTTTTCCCAAATTTCCACATTTCATATGTGTTCATGTCACGTATAAATGTTGAAAAATTTTAAAATATATTAATTATTTAAAATAATATTATACAAACTGTCGAAATAAAACACATAAAAATGAATATATTTATTATATCAAACACAAAAGTTCATTACTAGTAAAATTAATTTGTAAGAGAAATTTGCAAATTCTTTAATTTTATAATTTATAGTTTAAAAAGCACTACGTTAAGATATAACACTGTTCGTTGATGTAAGTACTCTGTATAATAATTATTTATCTAGAACACTAATCACTAAATTATAGCGTACGGATGGAAAATTACTGATGATGCTTTCTACAATATGTCATTTATATGTACAATAAGCTTGTTGTACATTACTATATTTGTATGGTCTCGAGGTATTCGAATTAAAAATATTTTATTGATCATTCCGTTGAATAGCGGAAAATTTCAGAAAATTATTGTCATTCTGTAACATAAGCGATGATTAACATTAGATTAGCACTTTTATGCGCAAAAAGTTTCTACAAGAATTAAAGACAAATTAGAAAAAAAATAAAAGCCCGACTAATAAGCTAAATTATGCTACTTTTTATCGTAATGTAATGTTTTGTCTGTGGCGCTATAAATTATTGTTTGTTGTTATTAATAATCTCTTGCATCATTTAAAAATTAAATTATTTGACAGAATAACTATAAAATTAATGACATGATTATCGTTTCTCTCTCTCTTCGATGCTACAATAATTAATTCGCCATCAATAAGGGATATTGGATCGGATCTCTTACGAGAGGCAATATAGGCAGGTTTTTTATAAAGCATTATTACATTATCCGTACCCTTGACTACAATAAAGAATACATCCACTAGCAGTTCGAATAAAATGGAAAATGGAGTACTCCTCTTTACAGTTATTATAGAGATCATTGGAATATAACCACTTATAATGTAATACGGTATAAATCCGTTTTGCAATTTTCTCTGTCTAGAAGTTATTGCGACATACTTAAGCGAAATAAATTTCTTCTCTCGATGGAAATATTTCCTGTGAGGCACATTCCTTTGTTTCAGCGACATAAATTATGCGTTCAAAAAACACAGGATAGAATAAATTATAAAGTATAAAAATAATAATATATAATTTATATATACTATATATATATACAGGGTGTCTCATAATAGGTGTATCACCGTTCATGGGTAGGTAAAACGGACTAAACTGAATCGAAAAGTCCTCTACCATTTTGCAAAATTCGCAATCGTAAACCAGAGATCGGAAGAGCACACGTC